>NC_056744.1:1338324451-1338407069 GCF_019279795.1 Protopterus annectens | reverse complement strand
ACACCTCACAATCCCTCCGGGCTACATGACCTAGGGCCCTAATCCTTGTCACCTCACTAAACAGCACATGCTGGAGGTACAGGTTCCTATCCACAAATATGCCATACTCTGGACTAAACCACCCAGCATTAACAAACAAGGCTCCTCATTAGCAGATGTCATACATACCCCTGATGATTGTTTTGGAGATAGGTAATATGCCCTGGGAGTCACCTCTGTGTATCTGGTTGACAGGAGCAAGTGAAATCACATTACATGTGTGTCAAAGGTCGGGGTAGCATATGGCTAGGCTGCTCTAGGCCCTAGGTACAAGAGCGTATTACCTACCTATGACACAATGCGCACACACATGTACTCAGTGCAATACCTGCTATGTGAGCTGGAATGAGCATGATAGTGACTGTGTGCAAGGTTTGTAAAGGTGTGATAGCTTAGTGTGAGGTTGTGTCTGTCATGGTAGTTTGTGTCCTAGGTGTGAGGCCAGAGAAAGATGCATCAGTTATTGGGATGCAGACATAGTAGGATGGCATATGTTGTGACATAGTTCCTTGTGTAAGACTGTGGTGTCCCAATGTAGGCTGAAGCAATACATGTATGGTCAGTAAGTGGTACTGCTGGTGACTCCAGCTCACATATGAACTGTTGTACTACCTGAAGTTGTAGGCCTAAACAGCACAGTATGGTGTATGTTCACAGTCCCTGGTAACACTGTCTTGTGTGTTTCCTGTAGTATGCACAGATTACATACCACAGGCATAGGTATCTGTAAGTAGGGACACACAGTACTATAAGGTACTCAGGTAATGCTCATCTGTGTCGGCATACATCTGTGTGTTGTATGTATGTCTGATGTGTGTTTAATGATGCCTCTACCATGCCCGCAATGACATGTGTGTTACAGGGTATGTGTGTGTACCTAGCAACATGTATACTCTGTTACAGCAGTGTACCAGCTATATTAACAACCATGCACATATGTTAGGTAGAGGTATGGCATCAAAGACTGGAGTGGTTTCCCGGTAATACTGTAAATGTACATGACATTCATTGCATTGGATGACATATTTTTTCATGCATTAGCTTGATATATACCCCCGGGGTGAGGTTGTGCATTGTATGCCAAACAGTGTACCGACTACTGGTGTATACCGGTGTGTTATGTGGAGTGTTGCAGGCACTGTTAACCAGTTGTGGGCTGAGCACTGATATGGGGTACTGAATGTGTGTATCCACTGATAGACAGATAGATGCTATATATGGCAGTTAAGTGATATCTGTACTTTATAATGTTAAGTGTGCCACATGACATGCTCACACATATCATTTAATTGTCTTCCAGGTTTATGGCTCATCAACGTAATCCATCGTATTCAGCTGCGGAGGAGCAGGAAATTCTGAACAGCCTGGTGCAGCACTATAACCTGCTTTTTTCCAGGGCCAGCCAGCACTAGCATGACCGTACTGCACTGTGGCAAGACCTTGTTCGCCGGGTAAATGACATAGGCATGCATAACCGGACATATAAGCAGGTACGCCATCACTGCAGTAATTTAATTAGACATGTCCGGCGGCGTGCGTCTGATATCCATAGGCAACAGCTTGCCACAGGTGGTGGGGTTGCCATACATTCCCCCCTCACCAAAGTGGAGGAGCTGCTCCTATGCGTGGTGGCGCCTGGTCTACTGCAGCAACAGCGTCACATATGTGTCATCATGGAGGCAGGAGCCTCCCAGCAGGATGACATGGAGCGTGCAGGTAATACGCCCTAGCTGTAGACTACTGTTGCCTGTATTGTTAGAATATGTATATGTGAGATGTGTACTGTGTGTTTAGCAGTTGTGCTGCCTAATGTGTGCAATACTGATATTTGGAATAGTATCCGTACACCTGTGACTGCTGACTGTTGTTCCACTGTCGTTTAGCACACTCACAGTAGCAATGCCACAGTTGTGGCCACTGACAAACTGTGTCATTTTCTTCTAGGTCCCTCTGGTGTGACAGCAGGGCAGACAATACATGCTGGTGAGTGTGTTAACACTTTAATATTGGTAATGATATATGCATGTCATAGGTGAGGTGTAGGCCATGTACACGTAACACACCTACGCATAATGCATGCTGTGCATGTTTGCTGTGAGACATCAGTCAATTCAGTAAAGTCAGTAGCTGCCTCAATCACATGCAATGCACAGTGCAGCAGACACAATTGTGGCAACACTGTACTGCACATTGGATATGCATAGTTGCTACAGCTGTACACAACAGAACACGTTTATCATTCGCAGTACACGAAAACATGCAACATTCGGCATTACTACACACCCGCTGTAAGGTCACACTTCAGTATCCCACATGTCATGCACACACACATGATGTACCTCAGGGGTAGAGGCCTATCATGGGGCTGTGCAACACTCTGCAACACATAACACAGTCATATTAGGCAATGCTCCCTATTGGGCATCTCCCATACCCATGTACAAGGTGTCTGTGTAATTGTGAACATAGCCACGGCACTGCAAGTTTAGGTAGAGCATGCTAGGCGGTGGTCTTGCACACATTAGTAGCTTTGAGTGACCACAAGATGCATGTTGAAGATGGCACAGGGTGCTACACCCCATCCAGTTACAGTGACCACAGTACTACTCATAGCAGTCACTGCTTTGCACCTCAGTGTTCTGTGTGTGCAAACATATGCACATATACACAATATGCATAGCATGTTGTCTGTGTGCTTACATATGCCAGTATACACAATATGCACAGCAGTCACCATACACACAAAGTGTCACATATATGTCCTGGAATGCAAGTGGGTGTATAGGTCACTTGACACACATTGGGTATGTGTGTTGTTTAATGTTGCAGTCGTGTAGCATGCCATGCCATGTCTGGAACCCACATATCTGCAATATCTCCCACACTTACCATAACCACTGTACACTGGCCATGTTGAGCATTGGGATTCCTTCACATCAACATGCACCGCACATCCCGTGTGTGTACATAGAATGCATGTGCTCAACCCGTGCCCACTATTATCTGCTATGGACACAGACACTGCACTCAGACATGGATATCTATGTGTCACACAGATAAGACATGCAGCCATGGCTTGTATACGTGTGAGTGATGGTGCACAGGGCATTGTAGAGCTGATAATACATGCACAGCAATGTTGTGTCCATGTACACATTGTGTTCCAGGGTGTAGCCAATCACTGAACAACTACACAGTTGCATCAAAGCCATGTATGCTGTCATTTAATGGGGGCATCTACACTTGTACTGCATGGTCTTGTGCAAGACATATTCTGCATACTGACACGTGTGTGGTGACTGTCTACCTTGTGATACTGACACCCACCTTCACCCACTATAGAGTATGTGTTGAATTGCTCGTATGTGTGTGTATGTGCTGTAGTGAGGTGTGTATTAGTGTTCATGTGTGCATGTGTGCATGTGTTCTTGTGTGCATGTGTCCATGTGTGAATGTGTCCATGTGTGCATGTGTTCATGTGTGCATGTGTGCATGTGTGCATGTGTGCATGTGTTCATGTGTGCATGTGTGCATGTGTGCATGTGTCCATGTGTGCATGTGTGCATGTGTTCATGTGTGCATGTGTGCATGCGCAGACCGTAAAGTGTGTTTCCTGTCTTCCTCTCACAGGTGCTGAGTTAGGGGTTGGTGAAAGCAGCAGGCAACCTAAAGCCATTGCCACGAATAGTGGTGATGATGACACATGTATATTGGCACAAGAAGATTTGAAGGGTCTGTCGTTGGTCCGCCAATCAACAGTACACAGCGTTCAACCCCATCTATGTGCACACTCATACTGTCAATACATCCCTCACCACCAATGTGTGGTACCCATGGCACTTGCATCCCCTCACAGCAGCCATAGCCATAGACCTGGAATGGTACCACATAGGCAGAGGTCCAGGGGTTCTCGGGGGAGCACCACTGGTTGTATTGCCCCTGGCAGACATGACCTCACAGGTCTTACGACGACCAGTATGTTCCAGGCTGTAATGCAGGCACAGGCACATATGGAACTGTACACCAGGCAGGGACTTAGGGCGCAGAGGGCACATTACACCGCTATAAATGACAGCATCTGTGACCTTGTCGGTGCCATCCGGACTTACACCGAGGTCATTGATAGACATTGGGGGGAGACATTAGATGCCCTCCACAACATGTCTTCCATGAGCCAGGACTGTGCGGGACGGTTGAGATGTCAACGCGGATGCATGCCAGCAACAGCAACAGCTGGCAGTGGTCGCGGACGGCCCACAGTTCACAGCCGCTCCCATAGTGGCAGTACCAGCCCCAGCAATGCTGGGGCTGGCCTGTCCATTGACCATCCCAGTAGACCATGTGCACGTGGCTCTGGTCAGTCCCAGCAAGGACATGGGTCCAGTCGTCATACCTCTGCCTCTGATGACAGTACCCAGTCAGGGTTGGTACCCGATACTGTCCATAGCACCCCTGCCAGGCACAGGTACTGTGTCCGTGGCCGGAGACAGTGATCTGTACAGCCTAGCAGGTACAGTCTGTGGCTGTCCCACAAACTACCGTATATGGCAGCCACATGATGGAGCTCTGTGCATGCAGACACACACACATTAACCAAACAACTAGGGCTCACACATACACACACACACACATTACATCAACATTGGCCCATGCTGTACTGTTGTCCCTCACACACACACACACACACACACACACACACACACACACACACACACACACACACACACACACACACACACACACACACACACACACACACACACACACACACACACACACACAAAGACATGTTGATTGAATGGGTCAATGTCAGGCACTGGCAAACAACATAACGCCCTGTGCATATGATGATACCTGTGTCGCCTCCTGTCATCTGCATCATTGACGGAGGGACAGGCTAACATGGTGCTGATGCACAGGGTGACACTATAGCAGTGTAGCAATAATAGCAAGTTGTCAACAAGGAAGTGTAATGACATCCTTGTAGGTATATCTGAGCAGACATTATACATCAAAGCTCTGATTGTCAATGTAGCATTGTTTACACCACTGTTAGGTCGTAGTATGTATTGTCCACCCATGTGCCACTTGGCTGAAGTGTACTGTGTTGCCAGCATGTGTTAGTGAGTGGACAGTACGTGTGTGATGTGTGCAGTACAGAGTAGCAAGTGTACATCTGTGAACATAGTGGATGCACACTGTCTGCATGTACGTGCATAGTGGACACAGGGGACATGTGGCATACCCTGTCATACACATTGTTAACATCTCATAGTATCTTTCCATGGCCAGTATGCATTCTACTACAGTTATGTACTAACATGGGTAGACGTGTGTATGACATGGGTTGCCACTATGCTGTGAGTGATACCGTTAATATCTGTCAATCATTTGCGGTCTGGTAGTATACACAACCTCAACAGCATGACTATAAGCAATCATTGGATGATGTCCTGATAAATGACACACAGTAGTAGGGAACCCAGTAACAATTGGATCTTTCCGGTGCTACACTATAACACCAACCAGTGGTAATGATCGCCACCCATTCCTGTGACCACACCTGTTTGGCATATAGCCCCCTTAGGTACATGCAGACACACTAGGGATGTGTCCATCCAAATCTGGAAATGCATGGATTGGCCTACAATACATTCCCTGAATGGGACGTATATCCTACACAAGGGTATCATACAGACAGATACCTGTTGTCTGATACATGCTGTATAGCAGTAAGCCGACTATGGCATAGTCATCCTCATGTACTATACATACTATCCCGTCAGTACCACACAGGTGGTAGCCCTCAACATGTATGTTGGGTACCAATGTTTACATACATCCTCATGTTATGTCATGTGTCCCTTGGTATCCACATATCCATAGGTATTGTGGAGTCCCAAGGTGTATAACATAAGACATTAGAGGACTGAATGCATATCCACAAGGCAGTCGTACACCTATAAAGACTGTCCATTCTTGGCAGTCTTTGTTGTGTATGACCATGTCTGACATATACACCAGGCATATACCCTCACTCACACTACTCTTAAGAAACTGTCATGGGTGTGTGTGCCACAGATGACCTTGGCCACAGAACACAACAGTGGACGGGCTTGTCACATACATACATATGTGACCTACGATCTGAGAAGCAGCGGCACAACTTGTCAATGGAAACAAATGTATTCATTTAGTATGCAGGCTTCACACCTATGTACTGATTGAGGGGACATGTACACATATATATTTGCCACGCAGATACCTGATGTGTGCAATGCACTTACTGTTGTAATCATACCATAGTAAAAGCAAAACCCACACCGCATTGACACACACACAGTCAGCATTTGCAGGATTTAAACCCTTACCTAACTAAGTTATGATATTAGACAGTGATGCATTAACACGGTGCGCTACCTGCTTTACTGGGGGGTTTCCCTTCTCTGGCTGTATTTGTAGGATGGTGACATCATCAGTCTTTCCAAAGAGGAATGTACCTCTTTTAGTGTGTTTTCCCAGTCTCCAAAAATGGCACGCTTTTCAAAGACAACTGCACACATACACACCACCCCCCACACACAAACGCACACTTACTGCTTGTAGGATTCAAACCCCTACCGAATGGTGTTATGATACTAGAGAGAGACACATTAACACAGCGCACTATTTGCTTTACTGGCTGGTTTCCCTTCTCCTGCTGTATTTGTAGGATGGTGACATCATCAGACTTTCCAAAGAGGAATGTACCTCTTTTAGTGAGTTTTCCCAGTCTCCAAAAGGGGACACCTCTCAAAGGAAACCACACACATACACTCCCCACACACACACTGTTTGCAGGATTGAAACCCCTACCTCACTATGTTATGATACAAGAAAGAGACGCATTAACACAGCATGCTATTTGCTTTATTGGCTGGTTTTCCTTCTCCTGCTGTATTTATAGGATGGTGACATCATCAGACTGGACATGGTGATGTGTATACACTTTGTTTTATGCCATTCCAGGAATGGTCCATTTGGGTCAGCAAGTGTCAACAGCTTAAAGAAGACCTCAGAATCCTTACCTTGTGTGATCTATCTGTGGACACATTAACATTCCGTCATATGTCAACACATATTTATGTACAGCTTGTTGGTTTTGTGGATACTACATGCGTCTGGGATGTTGATTAAAGGCTATTCAAAGTCTATGTGACACATGTGTAGATGTGTTCATTGATGTATGTCCTGGGTGGCTGCCTTGCAAACAGTCTAGCATGTTTGGGAACCATGATCCGCACATGAACATACCACAGTTGGTAGGGTTGTGTGTATGTCAGCTTCCAATAGCTCTTTTTATGACTGCAACCATGATGGACTCAATAACCTTGCAGATCAGACTTTATAGGCATACTGGACTTGATTTCCCATGGTGTGTTGGGTACCAACACTTGTGGGGGTGCCATATGTAGCTGTGACACATTCAATGGTTCCACATCCTGTGTATGGGGTAAGGCTCAGCTGACTGTTCAGGTGCATGATCTGTTTGTTCTGTAGTTTGTGCATGACACATATTGGGAATCAATGTATTCCACTTGCTGCCATGCTTTTGGTAGTGGGGGTAGCTGCTCACCCATTCTACACGTGTTATCTCCTGGTATGATGATATGGACTATTGTCAGTGGGAGGTGGGTATGTACATATGGACCTGTCTGTCATGATATCGGCATTCTCACTCAGGTGCAGTTGGCCCTAACGCAGGACATATATGGGTGTACATTGCTATTTATGACATAGCTGAAGGAGGTGTCATGATTCAGTCTGGACTCCTTCTCAGCTACTCTTTACAAAACACCAATGAATATGAGCACTAATCCCTGTTATACTCTTTTACATGCTTAACACCCTACTGATCCTTTGTGATCAGGCTACAGAGTATGTCATGATAATATCCTGGCATGTCCAGGGGTCGGTTTCGTGTGTACTCTCCAGTCCAGCTGGTGGATATTGTGATATTGACCCAATGTCACATCTGCCTCATGTACACAGACAACCCTCTCCTCCTCCCGACAAACTCAGATATATGTGTGAGATGCACCTATATAGACATACAGGGTGCTGAACTCTCTCGACCCATGACTGGCACAGTCTATCAGGTGGTGAAGGTAACCACACACACCATATATCAGTCTCACATATCCTCTAGCAACAGCACTCAATCCACATTATCACACATAGACATACTCAGATGCTGTAAATGTACTCTACCTAAGCAGCAGAGACCTCCAAGGCAGACACACACACACCTGCTACCCTACTACAATACCCATATATCACATAGTTCACAATGTCAGTGTGCCACACAGTCACTGCCCTTCAGGCTAAACAACACGCCTAATACACTTGTAATAGGTGACACATATTGTCAGACACACTGATGTACCACTCACCAGCCCTAACAAGGGAATAGTCACTGTGGGCTGTCTGTTTGGTGCCAGGATCTGCCGCATAACACAGGCAGTCAGGTCACTCCAAAGCAAGTACAGGACTGGCACCATCATTATCCATGCTGGTGTGTATAACCTCAGACATTACTCCCTGGACCACATGACATGATACATGGAGGAACACTCTGATCATGTAGCCCAAGGCAGTATTACCCTGACCTTGACTAGCATCTTACACCCACCAATTATGATGTCACAGTATATGGACACACATATCACATTTAACAGTTGCCTAACAAATGTGTTTAATTCATAGGGGATACAGTGTCTGTCAGCCTGTGCTGACATGCTCAACATGCCACATAGCTTCACTATGGACAGCTTGCACCTGTCACCCTTGGACTTTGGTATGCTGGCTAAGGCTCTTGCTACCACCATAGTGCCTTTTTTAAGCAGGGCTCAGAAGACAAACCCACCTCCATAGACATTACAGGTTAAATGAAACTAAGGGTAATGTTGCTCAACAAAAGTTGTGTTAACCTCATATTGCGGCCACTCAGGAATCTCCTCAGTATGGAAGATAGCAATATCTGTGCACTGACAGATGCCTGGTTCAGGCTCGCTTATGCACACCAGCACTACCAGGTTATGTTTCATACCATGCTGTCTGACAACAAGACTTGGAACAGACAACACAACTATGGGGAGTATCCATATACATCACAGATACACACACCTCCGGGTTAGTAGCACTGCACAAAGCATCACAGACCATACATATACAACTACCATTGTGCAATACTGCCTTTCAGTTTGTTGCCTGCTACAGAACACACTCCCAAACTCAGGAACCACACTCGGCTTTCGTGGGACCTATGAAGAATATGAAGGTCTCCACAAACACCATTATATTGTGTGACTTCATATGCACAAATATTGACTGGGGATACTACTCAAGCCCCAGCACCCTCACCAAAAAGTTGCTACAATTTGTAGACTCATATGCTATGGCACAAACAGTCAGCACAGCCACAAGTGGGAATACATATTGGACCTGATCATCACCAACATGGGGACTCTATGTTCCACACCAGCGATATACCCCTCATTGGTAAGGTCAGAACATACATTTATCTCACTGGACATACATGTACCCTCCACACACCCATCCTGGGTAATCTTGGTGAACTTCTCATGAGCCAATGTCTCACTTCATCACAGCAAGGTGGCATCCTTCAGACACCCTGAGACAGTGACAAATACTGCTCACACTGCTGCATCCTTCACATACACATTCTATGGACACCTAGTGGACTGCATGGATTGTGCTATCCCAAATAACAACAGGACTCACTCCTCCAATGGCAGGGGACCTGTCTGGTAGACCCCAGCCATTAATAAGCTGTACAACATCAGGAGGAAGCTACTACATGATAGAGCACAATCCCAGACTGGGAAGGCATTTGTGATCTGTACTAGTAGACAGCTATGATCACTCATGAACTTTTCTAAGGGCCGCTTCTACCGGACAATTGCAACAGACCCATAGCACTATCACACGGCCTTCTTCAGTTATGTCAGGAACCTGGGTGGACACTCACTGATATGCTGTGAGTTACTGCATACTGACTAAACCTACCCTGAACCCACTGGCATTGCCAACATCCTGGCAAACAGATTCAGTGCAGATTTCTCCCACCAATCCCCCCTAGGGAGCAACTATCCATCCCAACAGAGTATAACCTCCCTGACATCACACAGTAACAGGTGAGTGCTGCCCTCCCCAAAGCTTACATCACAGTATCAATGTGACCAGATGGTGTCCCAGCCTGCATCTTACACAAGCATCATGACAGACGTAACCCTCACATTACATCACTGTTCAATATCAGAGTTACCACAGAATATGTATCCAAGGAATGCATACAGGGACAGTGGTCCCACTCCACAGAGTTGGTGCCACAACGGACCACAGACAATATTGCCCTATAAGCCTAAGTAGACTATTCTGCAAAGCTATGGAGTGTATTGTCATGGGACTCATACACATAGACATCCGGAACCTACAGACACTGTGTCCTACACATTTTAGCATTGTTGTGGGCAGATCTTGCCTCTTGAACCTGTTTGTATTCTTTAAACGGCTAACAGGTCCATTGACATAGGTGACGGCTGTCCACACAGCCTACCTGAACCTTGCAAAACCCTTCAACACAATAACCCACAGGGCCATTATGTATAGGCTCATCAGCTTTGATATGGACACATATCTCACACGTTGGATTGATACCTGGATCAGGGATAGCACACACATGGTCAGAATTGCAGGTGCCATGTCTGACTATACACCAGTTACACATGGCATCCCACATGGCTTGGTCCTGGGACCTCTCTTGTTCAGTATATATTTGTCTTATGTACAGGCTACCACAGGGGGAATATGGCTGAACATGTTTGCACTTGACTGCAAACTGGGTGCCATGATCAACTCTCCAGCTGCCTCATGCATACTCAAACAGGGTCTTACAGAGATCGATGACTGGTGCCTGAGCTATGGCCTACAGCTAAATGCCATTAGTTGCATAGTCATCCCCTTTGGGAATAACAGCATGCCCACACATTACCACATAGGTAGTACTCCATTACATATGGTAGAAGTTGTTAGGGGTTTGGGGACATGACTTGTTCGTACTGTCGCCTTTGACATTCACGTTGCCAAAGTGGTTGGACACACCTTCTATGTAGGCCACTTTATCCCATATGGTTTCACATCTAGATCGAGTGAGGTCATTGTGCCCCTATACTCATCACATCCATGCTTGGTTACAATGCCACATTTGGGGTGTACCTTTCCCGACACCTGCGACAACTGTACTGGCCATGGAAGTTCCTCACCAAGCAGATCTAGGGACTCACACAGATGCCCTGCACAGTTCAGATGCAGTAACTCCAGCTCTACTCAGTCACTTACCACCTACTCAGATATGATGTGTGCCTGTTGTTTACAGATATACCCAACCCAGAATTACTGGACATGCTCCATCTCAGGATATCTGACTCCCTTGGAGCTACACACTGCAGGGACGTATACCTCAGCACAGATGTTAATCGGACATTGTGGAGGGACAGATTCTTATCCCAGAGGCTCCACTCACTTCAGAATGTAATCCCAGTTTCACATAGGCAGAGCCACCCACTGATCACCTACTAGAGACATCTTGATGACTGTATGGGTGATTGTATGTTTACCCCTGGGATATCTTCTGTGTCCCTGCTAGACAGAGGCACACTAGCCTAAACATACATGGGCTATCTTGTGTGATCTACTATTCACACACACAGTGTAGTAATCTGACAGGGTTGTGAATGCCAAACACACTCTGGCTAGGCTTGTACATGCCCTAGTGCAGATAGCCTAGTACTGACCTCTGAACCTATGCTAATGTTCAAGATGCACAATGTTTATTGCTGATACTGTTTGCAGGTCTTTATCGTCTTTGCTTTACCAGTTTCTATGAACAACTTCGGTATCTGCAGAACATCTTAGATTACGACAGGGTTCCACTATATTATAGATGTGTCTGTTGTCATATAACTGTGTGCACAAGACGGATTGCTGCATAGTGACAGGATCCTGGGTTAACACATGCAGCTGCCAGATATGCTACAATGGTGGCTCCAGATTCCTTTTCTTGCTAGAGCACAGTACAGGAGGGTACCTAGCTAGTGCTGTACACAGGGAATGTGAAGAAGGAAAAAACAACATACTAGTAAATATAGAATACATGATATAGGGTCACAATGCATCCATAATCCACTGTTAATAAGGAAAGAACATTTCCCATATGAAAAGAAATGTAAAGCCATAATCTTACAAATCCTGGCAATGTTCACAACACAGTAAAATTAGTAATTTGTCATTTTCAAGCACTATTGTTTGGATGATATGCTGGTATTCTGCAGTGTACCAAGTCAGGGGTGTAGCTTCCTATACAACAAAGGTAGGGAAATGTCATGTGGAAAGACATTTCTGCCTCAGCAGAAAGAAAAATACATCATTAAGCAAAATTCAAGAACAGAATGTCAGACTTGCTTTGTTCTGTTCTGTATGGTTAAATATTTTTTTTAACTAATACAGCACATTTTACTAACATTCAACATTAAATATATTTTCACACTGTAGACAATGGTAAATAGCTAAGTAATTTATATGTCTGTTAAGTTGTAAGTTAACAACTAATGGATTACAATGATAGTTTTGACACCTCAGAAAGAATATGTGAGAGGGTCTGTCAGCACTTAGACTAAAAATTAGAAGCCTTAGAACATGTAGTTTAGCTAGTTAATGTTGTTACATATTAATATCTACTGTTAAAGAGCTGCAATGAGAACACAAATCAAAGCAATTTGAGCAAAAATGTGAAAATGAAGAATAGAAGCTTTGTAAGATGTCTATGACTCACATTAATGCCATTCCATTTACACAAAAGTTAAAAAAATCTTTATGTCTAGGATAACACATATAAAACTTGAAGATCACTTTATAGCAGCAGGTCCATTGAGATACAATAACCACAACCACTTAAATTGTCAGAGTGTGTGTGTGCGTCTTTCGGCTTTTCCCGGTTAGGGGTCGCCACAGCGGAACTCCGGTCCGCTAATGATTGGCAGTAGAGTTTTACATGCTGGCTTGCCGGGCCTAACGCACAACCTTCAACGAAGGAACGCCCATTCACGCATGTCGTCACACAGTAGACGCTTTAACTGAGAATCGAACGGCCAACGTCTAACTGTGAGGCGACAACGTACAAAGATAAAATGAAATGACTGGAATATAGTGGCAATCATTATTTAATTTAATTATTTATATTTTTTCTTTGACCAAGTTAGTCCCACTCCAGTGGCCTCTTTACAGTGGGCTAAATATGGCTAGGCTTTTAGGGTAATTAGCCTACTAACCTCCTATGAACCTATGAAGATTGTGTCCATACTGCCTAGGGTAAATTTAGCCAGGACACTGGAGAGCTTCATCTACTTGTGATATGTACGTGCGGATTGTTTGACGTGAATATGTGTGCATGTCCTGTTCCTAGCACAGTGGCAGCTGAGAGGGTGGTTTATGAGATGGGCAATGCAATGGAGGGAGCAGAGGCAAATGCCAAATCAGTAAAAGATGTTTCCAATGTTATAGAAGATTTGGAAATAATTTTTCAAAAAGAGTTATTTTTGAACCTGGAAGATTGTTACAACCCTCAATTCAGGAGAGTTATGGGATGATTTATTGGTTGACTTAATTAACCAGAGTGAGCCAGAAAATGAAATGTCATATGGAAAAATAATGGAAAAAATACATGGAGAAGAATCAAAAGCTATTTTGAAAGAGGACAGCACTCAGATAATGAAAACATATGCTCAGACAGTCACAACTCATTTTGGAGGACAGAAAGAACATATGTGGTGAGTGTACAAATTAAAAGAGGTCAAGAGTTGAAGAGATATGATGTATGGAACACTGTAGTGTTACCTTTGTGTGTATAAACGCAAGAGGTAAAAGTTTTTATTCTAACAAATAAGGAGACATTTTGTGAAACTTTCTTTGAGACTGCACAGGGCATGGAAATGTTTTTGTGTGAATATGAAGAGAGAATGAAAATGCATGGAATAGGTATGTGGTTAAAGCATTTTTTCAAGAGACAAAAAAGACAATACACATACAGTCGTTGGAATGAAAGACTTCAAAAGGACATTTAAAAAATATATACAACAAAGTACTTGACATTTCAAAAGTCTATGATAACGGGTTTATGGACTGTGGGATGGAATTGTAATGTTCTAAAAATAGAAATGGATAAAATTATGCACATTCCAAGCTTTATAAATGTTATAAAACATTGGGAAGAACCACAAACATGTTGTTTTGTTTGTTTGTTTGTTTATTTTTGTATGTGTATAGAGATGTGGGAAAATAGGGCATGATACAAGGAAATGTGAACTTGAATGTTATAAATGTAAAAAAAAACTGGCCATGCAGGGATGCAATGTAAAGAAAAAGAGAATGAAACACATATCAAAAATAAAGGAATGATAAAGAACAAATTGGATATGAATTAGCAATAGAAACAGATGAAACCTTAGGAAAAGTAAATAGCAAAGGAAAAGAGAAGAAGGAAATAGGAGCAGATTCAGAAGTTAGTGATGAAGAAGATATAATATGAAAAGTGATGAGGAAAAAATAATTTTATTAGTAAGAGAGTAAAAGACAAAAACATGGAAATTCAAATGCATTAATATAAAATAAAAAAGAAAGGTAATTGATGACAAGTATTACATTTTAAACAATGAAAGAGAAAGCAGTATAAGAAAAAAATTATATCCTTTAAATTAGGGAACAGAGAAAGGATAAATTAACATTTCTTTCAGTTAATGTAAACAGTATGAAAAATATAACAACAGGGATAGGGTTTTTAAGAATGATGTAATAAATGTGACATAGATATAATTGTCTTGGAAGATATAAGGTATCTGACATACGAAAAAAGATTACAAAGAGAAGAAATATGAGATGGAGAGATGGCATGGAACTTGGGAAATTCTCTGTGTTCAAGAATAGTTGTAGTGTGTGGAAGAGTAGTAAAGATCCCAGATGCTATATTAGTTAGAATTTGAAGACTAACAACTGTAGATTTAAAATGGCAAACAAAGGTTTACTCTATCTGCAAAAATGGGAAAAAAGATGGTGAATGGATGGATGCCTATGTTATATGTAATGAAAGGATGGAATTGTTTCAATGGATGTTAGATTATGTAGTAGTAAATATGAATATTATAATAACAGGAGATTTTTTCTCAAATATTTTATTACATTTTGACAAATAGATAAAATATACAAAATATATATAGAAATTAAGTGATTAAACACATAAACAATGAAAAAAGAATATCAAAAAATAACATAGGCCACTATTTACAGAGGTGTCTACTATATATGAAAAACTCTATATATTTATGAAATAGTGTATGTTACTAACATACTAATGACTGTTTATTTAGCTGCTCTTTGAGTTTCATCCAGGTATTCCACAAGGAAGAGTAAACCTGTCTAGTGGATATCTGCAATAAATAAACTATATAACCAAAAGAAAAAATTGCTGTCCAGGACCAAGTAGGTGCCCAATTGGAAGCAATCTCTTCTTAGCCTGAACAAGCAAATAAGAGCACTAGTGAAATCCTCTAAAGCCAAATTTGAGTTGAAATTGGCCACATCTACTAGAGACAATCATAAGGCCTTCTTCACATATGTCCACAATCTCAAAGGAAGCACCCAGATCTGTTCAGAACTGGTAGTCAAAGACACCACATACACAAATGCTGTAGATATAGCCAATCTTCTGGCTGACAGATTCAGCGAAAACTTCTCCCCTCTGTCCGATCAGTAAATCAGGACATCCCCAGTACCTGCCCCCACCCCCTTAACTCTAGGGAACAGGTCATCACTGCCCTCTCAAAGGCAAAAAATACAGCCTACATGGGATCCAATAATATCCCAGGCTGCATCCTACACGAACTCAGGCATGAACTTGCAGCACCATTAGGCACCATATTCAAACAAAACCTGAGTACTGGCTTTGTCCCAGCTGAGTGGAAGACCACCACTGTCAGCAACATCATGAAAAAATGGAAGAAGAAAAAGGAGAAGAATAGACTGTGCCAGAAAAAGTTCCAGAGACGAAAACCTATACACAACTTGTTGGAAAAGAAACAAAGAAGAAAGAAGAAATACAAGAAAGAAAAAAGAAGTATACAGTACATGTGAGCAGTAAAAAAGAAGACAGTGTGGACAGGTATGAGGTGTGGGACTCTATCATACCTCCTCTGGGTGTCAAAACAAAAGAGGTAAGAACATTTGTTTTAACTAATAAAGAGACTTTTTGTGACTTGATATTTCAGACTGGCTAGGCCATGTAAATGTTTTGTGGTGCATATGAACAAATGAAAAATATCCTTGGTCAGAATATGTGGTGTGAGATTTTTTTTCAGACAAACAAAAAGAAGAAAAATGATCCAGTTTAGAACTGAAGTTGAAGCAAAAGAGCATTTGTTTACTATATGTAAAGAAATAATGGACACTACAAAAATACATGAAGAAAGATGACTATAAACTGGGGGATGGGAATGTGGAGTAATACTGAAAATGGAATATGATGATGTTATGCATATAAATAATATTATTGATGTTCATGGTTATAGGGGTTTTGTGAAATAAAGGGGTCAACCAAAGACTTGTTATTTTTGTGAAAAAGTTATCTTTTGATCAATGAATTTGTAAAAATGATGTCATTTATGTGGTATAACTGGGCATAATGCAAAAATCTGTTATTAAAAGCACACAAAATGTGGGAAAAGTGATTATACATGGCAAGATTGTGAAATTAATATCCAAGAAAATTAAAATGAAAATTAAATTATACAGGAACAAGAGGTAGAAGAATGTGTTATACAAGAAAATTTACTAAAAGATGTGACTGATACAGACATTGTACATGAAGTTGATGAAAGTTACAAGGTAAAAGAAACAGAGAAGACAAGTGAGGAAGAAGCTGACTGATCTCCAATAATAAATAAAAGGAATTTGATAGGGAAAAGAGTTAAATAAAGTCAAATAAAATTCAAAAATATAATGCTTAGAGAAAATAAGAAAAGAAAGGGATAAACATTTTATTATACTATTCTTAAAAGCAAAAAATATTAGCTTTAAATATGAACCGTATGAAAAAATCTTAAGACGAGAATAGATATATTCCAGTGGTGTGCTGCAGTAGATAAACGTATTGTTGTTTTAGAATATATCAGATTATTATTATTAGAAAATTGCTAGTTAAGGCAAATATGCCATACAAAAAAGCAAGGTAGAATATAAAATAAATTTGGAGAGTTTGAGGATATTATGCATGCATTTTTGAAATGTGAAATAGTTAATAGTTTGTGGAAAGAAATATGTAAACATAATAGGGTAAAAAGTTTGTTAAAATTTGAGCAAATAATTATGGACATAATATAATTTGGTTATTATGGTGTACAAAAACTGGAAGAAATGAAGAAAATGGACAGAGTAATATTTTATGTTTCATGGACTATATGGAATGAGAGACTAAATGAAATTAAATACAGTGAAAATGGATTTTGGCAAAGATTCTGGAGAAAATAGTGTTTTGGTTGTGGATAAAAGAGTGGGGATTCTTAAACTGAAGTTTATAATGCATAGAGATTTGTAAATAGATTTAAATTATGTAAATAATATAAATATGTAAATAATATGTAATGTATATGTCAATAACAAAACTTTACTCTTGGTAGTAGGGGAAGCATTTGTGTGTGACACAACAGACTTCCTGTTCCTATTCCAGGCACAGAGGCAGCCTGGAGAATCAGGAAAAAAACATGATTGAGTCAGCTTATGCTGAAAATGTAATCAAAATGGTAGAATCGCTACCAGAAGTTTTTTTTCTGATCATGTAGGTGCAGAGAAACCAGTAACATTGGACAAAATGAAGATTGTGAATGAAAAGGAGACTGTAGCTGAAACAGAGATGGATTCAGAGGAAACATTTCAAAAGAGATTGAAGGAGAAATAGTTTTCTCTGAAAAATTCATAATTACTACCTTCCAATTGGGGGGTTGTGAGATAATTATTTCTCAGAAAGGGTGAACCAAAGTGAACCGGAAAATGGAGCAGCAATTTATAGAGCAACATCATGGAAAACAGAAGAAGAAAAATGAGAAGAGGAGACTGTGCCAAAAAAGTTACAGAGACAACAATTTATGCACAACCTGTTGGAGAAGGAACAAAGAAGAAAGAACAAATAGAAGAAACAAAAAAGAAGTAGACAGTGCACATGAGCAGTAAAAATTAAGACAGTTTGGACAGGTATGAGGTGTGGGACTCTATCATACCTCCTCTGGGTGTCAAAACAAAAGAGGTAGGAACATTTCTTTTAATTAATAAAGAGACTTTTTATGATTTGATATTTGAGACTGGGCAGGCCGAAAGGTTTTGGGTGCATATGAAATATTGAAAAATATTTATCCATGGTTAGAATATGTGGTGTGAGCATTTTGTCAGACAAACAAAAAGCAGAAGAATGATCCAGTTTAAAACTGAAGTTGAAGCAAAAGAGCATTTGTTTACTATATGTAAGGAAGGAATGGACACTACAAAAACATATGAAGAAAGAGGACTATAAACTGGGGGATGGGAATGTGGAGTAATACTGAAAATGGAATATGTTATTGTTATGCATATACCTAATAATATTAATGTTCATGGTAATAGTTTTTTTTTTAAACAAAGGGGGTCAACCAAAGACTTGTTATTTTTGTAGAAAAATTATCTTTTAATCAATGGATTGGTAAAAAGGATGTTATTTATGTGGTAAAACAGGGAATGATGTAAAATGTGTTACTTAAAGCACAAAAATGTGGCAATACCGGTCATACATGGCTAGATTGTGAAATGAATGTGCAAGAAAATGAAAATAAAAATTAAATTATACAGGAGAAAGAGACAGAAGAATGTGTTATACAAGAACATGTACTAAAGATCTGATACAGAGGTTGTACATAAAGTTAATGAAAGTTACAAGGAAAAAGAAACAGAAAAGACAAGTGAGGAAGAACTTGACTGATCTCCAATAATAAATAAAAGGAATTTGATAGCGAAAAGAGTTAAAGAAAGACAAATAAAATTCAAAAATATAATGCTTAGAAAAAATAAGAAAGGAAAGGGATAAACATTTTGTTATACTGTTCTTAAAAACTAAAAATATCAGCTTTAAATATTAACCATATGAAAAATCTTAAGAAGAGAATAGGTATATTCCAGTGGTGTGCTGCAGTAGATGCACATATTGTTGTTTTAGAATATATCAGATTATTATTATTAGAAAATTGCTAGTTAAGGCAAATATGCCATACAAAAAAAGCAAGCTAGAATATACAATAAATTTGGAGAGTTTGAGGATATTAGGCATGCATTTTTGAAATGTGAAATAGGTAATAGTTTGTGGAAAGAAATATGTAAACATAATAGGGTAAAAAGTTTGTTAACATTTGAGCAAATAATTATGGACATAATACAATTTGGTTATTATGGTGCACAAAAACTGGAAGAAAAGAAGAAAGTGGACAGAGTAATATTTTATGTTTCATGGACTATATGGAATGACAGACTAAATGAAATTAAATACAGTGAAAATGGATTTTGGCAAAGATTCTGGAGAAAATAGTGTTTTGGTTGTGGATAAAAGAGTGGGGATGCTTAAACTGAAGTTTATAATGCATAGAGATTTGTAAATAGATTTAAATAATGTAAACAATATAAATATGTAAATAATATGTAATGTATATGTCAGTAAAAAACTCTACTCTTGGTAGTAGGGGAAGCATTTGTTTGTGACACAACAGACTTCCTGTTCCTATTCCAGGCACAGAGGCAGCCTGGAGAATCAGGAAAAAAACATGATTGAGTCAGCTTATGCTGAAAATGTAATCAAAATGGTAGAATCGCTACCAGAAGTTTTTTTTTTCTGATGATGTAGTTGCAGAGAAACCAGTAACATTGGACAAAATAAAGATTGTGAATGAAAAGGAGACTGCAGTTGAAACAGAGATGGATTCAGAGGAAACATTTCAAAAGAGATTGAAGGAGAAATAGTTTTATCTGAAAAATTCATAATTACTACCTTCCAATTGGGGGGTTGTGAGATAATTATTTCTCAGAAAGGGTGAACCAAAGTGAACCGGAAAATGGAGCAACAATTTATAGAGCAACATCATGGAAAACAGAAGAAGAAAAATGAGAAGAGAAGACTGTGCCAAAAAAGTTACAGAGACAAAAAATTATATACAACCTGTTGGAGAAGGAACAAAGAAGAAAGAAGAAATAGAAGAAACAAAAAAGAAGTAGACAGTGCACATGAGCAGTAAAAAGGGGGTCAACCAAAGACTTGTTATTTTTGTAGAAAAATTATCTTTTAGTCAATGAATTTGTAAAAAGGATGTTATTTATGTGGTAAAACAGGGAATGATGGAAACATCTGTTACTTAAAGCACAAAAATGTGGCAATACCGGTCATACATGGCTAGATTGTGAAATGAATGTGCAAGAAAATGAAAATAAAAATTAAATTATACAGGAGAAAGAGACAGAAGAATGTGTTATACAAGAACATGTACTAAAGATCTGATACAGAGGTTGTACATAAAGTTAATGAAAGTTACATGGAAAAAGAAACAGAAAAGACAAGTGAGGAAGAAGCTGACTGATCTACAGTAATAAATAAAAGGAATTTGATAGTGAAAAGAGTTAAAGAAAGACAAATACAATTCAAAAATATAATGCTTAGAAAACATAAGAAAGGAAAGGATAAACATTTTGTTATACTGTTCTTAAAAACTAAAAATATTAGCTTTAAATGTGAACAGTATGAAAAAATCTTAAGAAGAGAATAGGTATATTGCAATGATGTGCTGCAGTAGATGCACATGTTGTTTTAGAAGAAATCAGATTATTAACAGAGGAAAAAGAAACACAAACTGAAAACTTCTGAACTGTGTAGTAGTTTGGATCATGGGGAAAGAAATGTGCTCGAGCATGTGTATGTTATGTCAAGAAAGCATTAAATTATTAGATCCAACCATAGGACAAATTGCAGTAATAGACCTGAGATGGAAAATTTGTATATAGAATTATAGCTTTATATGCATATGTAACAAAAAGAGAGAGAAATAATGTTTAAAATTATTCCTTAATATATTTGTGAAACATGGATTTTATAGTGGTGGGTGATTTTCTTTATAATTTAAGAAAAATAAGAGCAATTGCAATGTTAAAATGGCTAAAGAAATTATTAGATCTGGAAAGTAAAGTGTATGGGAAAATAACCACTAGACCTACAAAAGGAATGAAAGTAGAAGAGAAATTTATTATTTTTTAATATTAAATATGCTGGGTTTTAAGATCATGTGGCATTATGGGTTAAAATACAGGAAATGAAAAATATATAACAATAGGAAAGTGAATCAAGAGAATCAATGAAAAGGAATTAGATTTTGAAGAGAAAAACTAATGGAATTATGGAAAAAAGAAAAAAAAATGAAAGAGTTTTATATGAACTGGACTGTTGGCTTAATTTTAAAGAAAATTGTAAAAAGTGTTTTAGAATGTATAAGGAAGAAAAGAAGGCAAGATAAAGAGAGATATAAGATATTAAGTCAAGAAACATTGACAGATTTATTAGAGAAGAAAAATTCCTTTTATGAAAAGAAAGAGAAATATATAAAATTAATCAAATTAAAATTAACTTGTTATATAAACAAAAATATTGTTTACAAGAAAAGAAAGAAGACATAGCACTATATTTGAGGAAAATAGTAAGATAATTAAAAATAAGAACATAAGCAAATAAAGCAGCAAGAATGAATATATGAAATAATTAAAGAATAAGTATTGGAATTATTTGTTGAAAGAGAAGAAAACAAAGAACAAATTTATAAAGATGAAACATTAAATAAAGATAGTATTTAGAAGGAAAAAATAACTATGAAAGAATTGAATGAAATTTTAAATCATATTAACATGAATTTTGCAACAGTACTAGATGGAATTGAATATGTTATGCATAAAGAAATGAAGGGGTGACAAAAAATAATTTTCATAGAAGTTATGAATAAATGGTTAGAAACTGAAATTAAAAAAAATAGATATGTGCAGTAGTTATAAAATGTATATTTAAAAAAGGAAATAAAGTGGAAATAAAAATTGGAGACCTATAACATTGAATAATATGGATTATAATTTTTTTATGAGAATAATAACATAAAGGTTACAAAAACAAATGAATAGAATATATGACCAAAATGTGTTTGGAAGAAAAGGAAAAGGAAGTTGAGTTATTATGGATAATAATAGAAATAACTGATGAACCCCGATTCACTAATAATCCATGCAGGACTATCTTAGTCCTGCACAGAAGTGCCCGTTTAGGAGCAGGATGGCAGTGCCTCATGAATATTAATAAGGCGCTGCCGCTGCTAGACTTACATGGAGCATGTACGAGTGCAGGGGGTACGTCTGAGAGCAGAGCTCTCTGAATAAACACACCTCTGCAATGTAGAACAGCAGAAAGTGGTTAGAAATGAGTGAGACCACTCATAGGTGTCCTCATACCCCCACTAATGTGTACAACAGCTAGAGTACATATAAATTAAATGAAGAAACCCTTTTATTTTTTTTTTTTAATCTGTGTTCAGCTAACTTAAGGTGCACGGGTGTCCCCATCTCTTAGCTACAGTTAAAGCAGCTTAAAAGGCTGAAGAGGATAACAAGGAAGATATATGCAAATGAAGTAGCACAGCAATTGTGTAGTGGACAGAACATTCGCCTAATGACCAGGCATTCCTGGTTCAAGTACCACTGCAGTGCAGTCTATTTTACATGGTGAAGCATGTTATAACCAATATTTGTGTTGCAAAACCCACTAAATAGCATATATATTTATGAACTGGAGTACTGCAGGAAATGCACATGTGAAGTGTCAGTGTCATAATGAATAAGGCACTAGTAAGCAGGTTTAAGCACAAATAAGCAGTAGTAAGCATATGTAAGCACTAGTAAGTGTGTTTAACTCCATTTGCATGGGGGTAAGCACTGAATACACAGATTAAGCAATGTGGAAGCTAACGGAGTATAAGAAACTGTAACCGGAAGTTAGCAGTGCTTAGCTCCACACAAACCCACGCAAACCCACTGACAACTTTTTTAAAGTGCCTTAATCACTCTGTATCCAACAGCCCGCGTTCTGCCCAGCAGCAAAATAAACAGCCTCTTCAAGTCTTGAACCCAGGACCCTGTCATTATGACACTGACACTTCACATGTGCATTTCCTGCAGTACTCCAGTTCATAAATATATGTTATTTAGTGGGTTTTGCAACATAAATATTAGTTATCACATGCTTTGTCATGTAAAATAGACTGTGCTGCAGTGGGACTCAAACTGGGAATGCTTGGTTATTAGGCAAATGCTCTGCCCACTACACTATTGCTGAGCACAGTAGTCACAGTAGTTAACCACTTAGCCATCACAGCAGTACATAAGAATGAGGTTTCAACAAACAAATCCTCACCATAGGAAAATCAAATTGAACATGCAAAATGAATCTATGTACAGTGTGATGTTGTATAACATGCTACATAACATAAATATGTGAACTGGAGTACTGTTTTATGGCCAGATGTGAGGTGTTATTGTAATAGAGTGTTGAAGTCCCCAGGACCCCATACAGTATACATACACATGAATCACAGATACCAGACACAGATATAACATGTAACAAATAATAAATCAATGTCAAAAGGAAAATATAATGCTAATTAAATATTAAGCAACACTAAGCATTGCACAGCTCAGCTTATGTGGTATAAGCAATGTGTAGGCCGGCTAACTCAATCTGCCCAGTGGTATACCCCTTTAAGCAATGCCAACATTAGGTAAGCAGGTGTGTCCATAGCTTAACCTTTTCAAAACCATCCAATCACAGGAAAGTGTGGGAAATCAGGTGTATTTAAACCCCACAGACACCAATACCTCCCATAACTGGTTGCAGCTCCCTACTGTAGGCAGAATGGCTGGAGTTGTGGAAGGCACTTTCTTTAGAGCGCAGTGCTGGGGCACCCAGGAGTCCAGATTCATGGTATGGCTCCTAGGAAAACACCCATGAGGAGAGACTACTGCAGGGCCAGTACCAGGGCTCTCAGTATAAGGTGGAGGCCTGGGACAGTCTTGCCAATGACCTCACCAGTGCCACTGGTATCCTCCGGCTGGTGAGCAGGTCAGGCATCACCGTGCTGACCTGAAACAGCAGAGTGGTGATCTCCTGGAGCAGTGGATCCAAGAATCAAGGCAGATTGCCAATGCCCCAGCACTGAGTATGTTCCCATTCTACTAAGTAGATAATGATTGCCTAGCTTGTGTATACTATGGATAGGTAATGGCTAAATATCACTGTATTTCTCTGACAGCTGCAGATGAGTGGGTTGTGAACCAGCAAGCCCATGCTACTAGGCTGCAAAGGCTGTGTTGCAAGGCAGGTTAGTAATAATCCTGCATGTACAGTCATAAGAAAAACATATAACAGTTCTAGAAAGTGTTATACCAGTATAAAAATGTATTGTGTATGGGATGTAACGAATAAACCAGACAATATGGCAGGAAGACTGCCATATAGGTTGTGTGTAAATAAAGGTGTAATATCTTGTGAATAAAAGTATAACCCCTGGAGTGCTTGTGCACATTCTGCTTTCATATGTTGTTGTAGTGTTGCATTCTATAAATAGTACTGTTGTATTAAGCAGTGTTACCCACACTGCTGAACGCAGTTAAAATGTGTAGGAAGTTCAGTATAACAATGTTGGAAGTCCCAAGAGGTCAGTCATATAGAACAACTGAGGGAGACTTAGAAACCATTGGAATACTTCATACCAATTCCCTGATAGCACTGTGTACTGTGATGTCAATTGTAATATTTTTACCATGCACAGCAGGGGGTTGAATCCCAGGAGTGGTAGTAAGTTGTACGCATAATCATAACCAACAACTGTACAGTGTTTGTGAGAATGTTCAGATAGTAAACTGTATGCATAATTTGACCCAACAACTGTACAGGCTTTGCTAGAATGTTCAGATAGTATGCTGTAAGCATAATCATAACCATCAACTGTACAGACTGAAGCAGAATGTTCAGGTAGTAAGCTGTATGCATAGTCATACCCCTCAACTGTTCTGATCTGTCCAGCATGTCCACGTAAATGGCCCATATCTGCTGCCCGGTAACCTGTTCCCCTGACAAATCAGTGAGATGATCCAAGAAATGTAGGCAGCTTATACTGACATATAATGGATAGTGAAACTTGAACATAAAAAGAGAATGTATATGAAAGCAAACCTGTCATTGTAGCATCTCACCCAAAGTGTATGACAGCTATTCCAAAATATGTCACATTAACACCTGCATCCTGTCAAGCCTTGACCAGAGTGTGTGCAATAACGGATTGTTAGGTATGTGTATAACATCAACATGGAATCCAGGAGTATGTGTAGTATTCGTCAGGTAGTGTTAAAAAATATTTATCCACAGCTATAACAGGTAAAAGGTGTAGACTGTAGTTACAACACAGTTCACTCCTATACATGTCTACAAGCATGGAATGTGGGAGTATGTGTAGAATTTGTCAGGTAGTGTTAACAAAGTTCCCTCCACAGCTATAACAGGTAAGAGGTGTAGACTGTAGCTACAACACAGTTCACTCATATACTTGTCTACAAGCATGGAATCTGGTAGTATGTGTAGAATCTGTCAGGTAGTGTTAACAAAATTTTCCCCACAGCTATAACAGGTAAGAGGTGTAGACTGTAGGTACAACACGGTTCACTCATATACTTGTCTACAAGCATGGAATCTGGGAGTATGTGTAGAATCTGTCAGGTAGTGTTAACAAAGATTTTCCCCACAGCTATAAAAGGTAAAAGGTGTAGACTGTAGGTGCAACACAATTCACTTATATACTTGTCTATAAGCATGGAATCTGGGACCATGTATAGAATTTGTCAGGTAGTGTTAACAAAGTTTCCTCCACAGCTATTTCAGGTAAGAGGTGTAGACTGTAGTTACAACACAGTTAACTCGTATACCTGTCAACAAGCATGGAATCTGGGAGTATGTGTAGAATTTGTCAGTTAATGTTAAAAATATTTTCTCAACAGCTATAACAGGTAAGAGGTATAGACTATATGTAAGACACAGTCCATGTATATAATAATCTACAAACATACCATTGTACAAAGTAAGGCTATTGGGTACAGTAATAATACATGTAAGGGACAGATCACTGCAGTAACTAAGTAATTTGTGAAAACTACAGGGATATATTAGTTGTTAACTGACCTCTCTCTCTATCACCCCCACCATATGTGCAACAATAACCTAATTATACACCTAAATGGGTACATGCACACTCCAATCTTTTGTTGGGACATATGTCCTATTGGTTTATAAATATTCACATTTGGTTCTATGCATGTGCCATGTTAATATACTCCCATATTGGTGGCCTGTTGCCATCAATGAAACCTGCATGCTGTTGTTATGGCCACTGTTGTCCCATATATGCATGTGTTCTGCTCACCCTGCAACTGTTGTAAATCTCGTGTCTTGGGTTAATGGGAATACCTATGCATGCTGTTATAACTAATCCTGAATGCTGTTGACTATTACTAACTGATATCTGTCCTGAAACGGCAACACCATAGCTTGTATGAGAAGGCAGGTCCCAGCAGACCCACCTGTCCCACCTCAGCTGGCCATGGCACCGGGCACCAGCACATCTGGGGCTCAGTCTTGGACCTCCTCCTCCATTGGCCCTGCACCACCTTCAGGTGGAACCACCTTAGGGGATGGGGCTTGGCCCCCCTGGGAGTGGAGGCAGAAAGGTACCTGTCACCCACCATCAGGTCCGGGTCAAGGTGCGTAGGGAGCTCAACAGGGAGATTCAAGACCAGCTATGCCAGCTTGAGGGTCGCATGATGCAATTAGAGGGTGAGCCTGCCCCTCCTACCTAGCACCCAGCACAGCCACTTTGGGACCGTGAAAGTGCAGTGGTGCCTGCCCATGGGTGGGGACCTCAGTCCTACTGTTTTCATTTGGGGGCTCATGGGCTTGCGACTTCCAAACACCCCTCCCCATCAAAGGTGCTTACTCACCACATGTGTCATATACCACCCCTGCATGTGTCTTGTTTGTCTTGTCTGTTAACCTACCCAACCTACCTCCCCAAATATACCTACTACCCCTCCCCAGCATCCCACTCTCACCTGAAAAAAAAGGGCAATCTGTTCCCACAAAAAAATAACACCCCATACATAGATGTCCATTTCACACACGTGCCCACTGGACATGAGTAATCTGGTCTAATTGGCATCACAACAAATTTTTGTTGTCCTCACCCCCACTCAGGGGTTTGAATATCCAAATCTACCTCCAAATTCAGTGTATATGCACAGCTGTTGCTGTAGAAGAAATGGGCAGCTATGGACCTTCTCTTCACCCTTCCTACACATCTCTGGCTATTTTCCCTACTGTCTTTCCCCTCTTTGTGCCCCTTTTTTCACCACTTTCCTATCAACCCCTTTTTCTTTTCTTTTAAAGAAATTAGCACAGGGGTAAGTGAGAGTAAGCACTTTTAAGCAGCAGTAAGCGGGCATAAGCCTGTTTGCATGGGAGTAAGCACTGCCTACACAGGTTAAGCAATTCAGAATCTAACGGAGTATAAGAAACTGCAACCGGTAGTTAGCAGTGCTTAGCTCTGCACGAACCCATGTAAACCCACTTCCAACTGCTTTAAAGTGCCTTAATCACTCTGTATCCAATGGCCTGTGTTCTGCCCAGAAACAAATTAAACAGCCTCTGCAAGGGTCGAACCCAGAACCCTGCATACCATTGAAAAAGTGATTTACCACTAAGCCATGCCAGCTTTATATAAACATGATGTTTTCAGAAACATATCATCCAGCCCAGTCATGCAACAGTACAGAGAATTTATACCAACATCTAGATGTATGTGTGTGTCTAAATATATTAATATCTAAGCAGATACAACATATCTATATATGTTGATATATATATATATATATATATATATATATATATATATATATATATATACATACATATATACATATTTAGGAATATATACATATATATATAAATATATATGAACATATATACATGTAAATGCCTACATCGACACATATATATGTCTACACCTACATATACACAGCAAGGTACATATATGCACGCAGATATATATCTATGTAGGTATATACGGACATAGTATTACATATGTATGCTGATATATATATATATATATATATATATATATATATATATATATATATATATATATATATAGGTATATGTGGCCATACATGCGTAGGTAGCAATGGTAGATTAACAAAAACAAATATGTCCACATGCACCATTAATGGGTTTGAGAGGCCCCAAACAATATGCGTCTTGTACAAATAGGCATACCCCCACAGCCAAACACATCCACCCTGCAATACACTACCAAGTGTTGCAGATCCCATAACCAGGACCTGACATGACATGGGCACAAGATGTTAACAGTACTACATTCCACCTGTATGATATCAGGCTGGTATTGGTAACATATCATGCAGTACAGTCTGGCTCCCATAGGAAATGTAAAATGTGGAAGCTTAATAACATCCCCAGGATACATATAGACAGACACATATATGCAGATACATATATATATATATATATATATATCTATCTATATATATATATATATATATATATATATATATATATATATATATATCTATATGTATATATATATATATATATATATATATATATATATATATATATATATATATATATATATATTTACATAAATATAGCTATACATGTGACTACACATGCACACGCAGATATATGTATAGTAAGATACATATGTAGAAGGTGCACAAAATATGGAACAGCCACTATGCCTACAGTTCACACCTGAACACCTAGACACTGTATTGGCCACCCATACAAATGACAATCATTGCCAGCAACATATACCCACTGAGAGGTCATAGAACAAACAACCACATACAGGTTTGCAGAAATGGTAAACCTTTATTTGTGTACCATTACAGTTCTATATACTATTGCTACTGCAATTGGGATTGTCTTCACAAACATGGTGTGTGTGGGAGGTCACATCTGCTTTCTACTTGTGTGCCATTGGCTACTGACAGACATCCTAAGGACATCATAGTAAAGTACCGCTGCTAGCATGTACTGCCCCTGTCGACTGCAGTAGAGATATTGTCCAATATGTGTGGACATTCTGATACACTCTGTACAGTCCAGAGGTATACACAGAACCCCTTAGTGCAAAACATGTGTGCCATGTCTGACAATATGGATGCTAACAGCCATGTAGATGGGTATAACATATAATAACTGGTATACATATGCCACCATAGGTTATGCATTCACACACCCCTGCCTGGCCTGACACATAATAGCCACTGGTACAGGGTGCCATGGCCACATACTACCCACTAAATATCCCACTGTTCTGTCTGACATACATGACTGTTTAAGGAGGCCCACGGCAGCAGTACATCTGGCAAGCATCTACACATGACTTCTCACTGGGTAAGTACACTAAGCTGCTAGGCATGTAACAATGCACTCTGCAGGATACAGGCAGACTGGCTCAACACTGGGCAACATCACCTATGGGGAATGCACATGTACTTGCATATATAGCAGGCTGCACAGACATGTCACAGCACAGGCTAAGATACACCTGTGTGAAAGTGCATAACCATAACAAATGAGAACACAGCCACAGCCACATATAGCAAGCTAGCATGATATTACAGTATATGGACTATCTATTCGACACCATCCTCATATGTGCTACTCACACACTTACCCTACATATACTGGGCCACTACACAGTTTGGTCTGATGGCTGACTGTGGTATGGGATATGTGTGTGTATGGCCCTACAAACATGTAAGCCAATATGGTAACATACAGTGGAGCAGCATGTAACATCAGATAGGATGGGACCTAGGATGATGACAACTACCACAGTCTGTACACAGGCCAAGGTACATATTAACAATACACACATTGTCAACATTCACCATAAGTACACAGACCTCAGTACTGTACAAACAACCACAGTATGTCCAGATTATGTCGTCAAATTAACCCCTACTGTACATAACTTGTGTAGCAGTCTGATATCTCACTGGCTTGTGATCAGATATGATGACATTAATTATGGAGTACAGCACATATGCACCTCTTAATGCATTACATATGTACAAAGGTTGACTGAGTTGTGGCTGGAAGCACATACATGGGCCAATATTGACACTTTGCTGTGATAACATCATACATTTACTGTTGTAGCATGGTTTGTTGCAACATATGTCCTGTGAGGGATATGAAGTCAGTAACTGTCATGGCTTTCACCATCTACAGACTGTAATCCTCAAACTACCTTCTGCAGTTCACAAATACATGTTCTGTGGGTAACACATGACACCAAAGTTGCACACACACTGCCCAGTCTGTGGATGACCCTACAGATGGGGAGTCCTCATAAACATACAACTGACATGGCAGGTATTCATACATGTAAGGCAGCCATATCCACACACACCCTGTTAAACCAACATTAATCTGAATGCAGTATAGCAGCACTTACAGTCTGTTATCAGGTCAGGCACATCCCCCTCCTGTGTGTTGGCCTGTTTCCACAGTGTTTGTTGTCAGAGGTAACTCACCACTCCATCTGAGATGCTGTTTGCCAAACAATAGAATGAGTTCCTACTCAAAGTGAATGAAAAGGACCAACACAAACACAATGTTCCTAGATATTGGAGTGTGTTTCCATGCAATTGGCTATGGGACTGTTACTACAGCTATTCCACATGCAATCAGCTAGGGGAGGGCTGCAATTTGTGCAGAGGCCATCAGCTGATCATGAGCATTATCTAAAATACACATGCTGCTGCCTAAGAAAAATCAGGTATAGGTCCTCGTGATCCACCAGTGAGGGAGTGAGAGGCAGACAGAGGCATTGACAAGTCAGGGAGGGGGTGGGAGAGTAAATCCTAAGCATGTCTGTTTCACACACCTACCAGCACAGGGTAACAAACCACTGATGACTATGTAGTGCTATCACAGCCCGATGCAGTTGTTGGATGTGCCACATAGCTTACGTGTTGTGAAGTCTGCAGAACATAACGCATATATGATGGTGAGTGACATCTGCAACATGAATATGGTTGCTATATGCTAGGTGATATACACGTCTGTCTGCATGAACAGGTGCCAGCATCAGCATTGCTTCACACTCTCACAGGGACACACACACATTGACACACTTGGCAGGGCCAACAATAAAGCTCATCCCTAGTGAGATTGCCACAACACATTACTGTGCAGGTAAATACATACACCACATGGGTCATATGGAGGTTATATGGGCAAAGGGTATGGGGAGGTGTCTGACATCAGACAGAATGCTTAAATATGCCACTGGGGCTTGTAGTGAGTGTGTATGTGATCATACCCATCATACAACACACACACTAACACAAAGAGTTGCAGTACTGACATGCATGGGTGCATTTCTGCACAGGTATGTGGTGGTCGACTGTGCCAGACAGCCATACAAGGCTAGATGATGAGTATACCTTTGGCATCACACCACATAACAATGGTCTGCATTGTGGCTCAGGCCTGTGGTTTCTGTATTTGCCCACACAGGTGGGTATTGTATCTGCCATCCAGTCACCTGGGTGGCATTGCATATGGCCAGTGCTGAGCATTGCTTGCCATGTAAGTGTTCCCTAGTCTATGACATGGACAGTGTCTGGGATGTGCACACCTCCCACATGCATGTACAGTGACATGTGGAACTGTACCTGGAGTGTTGGACCCATGTTGTGTACACAGATTATCATCAGATGTGCCAGTCTTGGCCACCTGTGGCAGGACCTGGTAATGGACAGCAGGTTAACCTTTGCACTGCGCACATTGATAGCATAAGGCATTCCCTGGCATCAGTGGCATCTATCCATACAGGGCATGTTTTCAGGCATGGTATGTCCTTTGTGGGTCACATGTGATGGCACCACAGGTGCTGCAGGTTTCCAGTGGGGACCATGGGAAGGTGCACTGTCTGCATGTATGTGCCTATTGGACAGATGGACAGGTGCCATGCCCTCTGTAGCCACTGCAATCACTCCATAGTTACTATCAGTCGCCAATATGCAGTGTACTACACACATATTAGCTGTTTCCTCAGCATGTGAGTGTGACTATTTGACATGGGTTGAGAGTGTGCTCTTGAGAATACTGGGGTTGCCTGGCCATAATGTCAAATGCATGGGTATGGATTTGCACCCCAGCCTCTCAGCTATTTCACATCTGTTATTCCTGTACAGTGGGCATTGTGATGTAGGGCCACCATAAAAGTCATTTGCAAAACCTACCACACATTTGGCGCAGGTGACACACACAAAACACCTGTCATGTCTGGGAGTTGAACCCCTACCTAATTAGTTTATTACACAACAGCACTACCCACTTACAGTATGCACCATGGAGATTACTGGGGTACTCTTTACCCAAAGATGTATTTCACATTGATGACATCAGAAGGACTGCCAAAGTAGGCCATTGGACATGTACTGAGTGTGACTAGCCTAAAATGCATTGCTCCCCACACACAGACATTGAAACACACACAAAACATCCACAACCGACATGGGTGGGTATAGAACCCCAGCAGAGGTCTATATCACACTACAGTATGGAGCTGTTATAGGATGCACCACAGGAATGACTGGAGAGCTTCTTCCCCAAAGGTGTATTTCACAGTGGATGACATTAGCAGGACTGCCAAAGTTGGCCATTGCACATGTACTGGAGTGTGACTAGCCTAAAATGCATTGCTCCCCACACAAACATTGAAACACACACACAAACATTCACAACTGCCATGTGTGGGTATAACACCCTACCAGAGGTCTACATCACACTACAGCATGAAGCCATTATAGGACACACCATAGGGATTACTGGAAACCACTTTCCCAAAGGTGTATTTCACATTGAATGACATCAGCAGGACTGTCAAAGTAGGCCATTGGACATGTACTGAGTGTGACTAGCCTAAAATGCATTGCTCCCAACACAGACATTGAAACACACATAAAACATCCACAACCAACACGCATGGGTCTATAACCCCTAACAAAGATCTATATTACATTACAGCAGTATGCAGTTATGGCACACACTATGGAGATTACTGGCCACAGCTTTCCAGAGGTGTATTTCTAGGTGGATGACATCAGCAGCCTTGCCAAAGATGAGCATTTGAATTGTAGGGAGTGTGACTACCCTAAAAACATTGCTCTCTACACAAACACACACACAGTTGGCAAGGCTGGGGTTAGAATTAATATCTAACTAATCACACTACAGCAAGGCACAGTTACAGGATGTGCTACAGAGATTACTGGGCTACAGTGACCCAGAGGTGTATTTCCTAGGTGGATTTCATCAGCAGCCTTGCCAAAGATGAGCATTTAAATTGTAGGGAGTGTGACTACCCTAAAAAGCATTGCCCTCTACACAGACAGTTATCATGTCTGGGAATTGAACTCCTATCTATTTTATCACACCCACAGCAGTATAAACTTATGGGACACACTCACAGAGATTACTGGGAAGCAGCCTTTCCAGAGATAAATTTCTAGGTGGCTGATATCAGGAGGGTTACCAAAGTAGAGCATTTCAATTGTAGGAGTGTGCCCACCCTAAAAAGCATTGATCTCACACAGACAGACACACACTCATACATGTACACACACATACACAGTTGCAAAGGCTGAGCTCAGAACTCCTACCTAACTAGTTTATCACACTACAGCAGTTATGGGATGCTCTACAGAGATTAATTGAATACAACTCTCCCAAAGGTGTATTTCACAATAGATGACCTCAGCAGGCTTGTCATCCTGGGGCTATGGGGAGGGCAGTGTGTGTGCATGGGCCATAACCCATTCATCTAGGGGTTGACATGCCACATGTGGGCACAACCTCGTCATATTCAACAGGTACATGTATACAGCTGCTAGATGACTACTTCCTTGAACAGTCATGTTGCACAGCTGGCACATGCACCACATACTCTGTAATGCTGACAGATACCGATGGCTAGTATCTGCAGTGTGTTACATCAGACCCTTGTGTGGTTGTGGCCCTTTGGCTATGTGCTGGGTGGGAGAGCCTGGATGGCTCCTTGTCATAGTCACCCTCGTCCACACATCTATGTATGTCTACCTTTGCTTATTATAGTGTGGTGTCCTTACATATATGCCTGTATTCCTTTCCACTGTGTGTACAAAGCATGTGTGGTGCATACTGAGGAGGTCTGCACTAACATCTGTGGCTGCCAGATATGTCTCGCCTACTGGTGTTTGCACACATGGCCTTCATGTGTTTAAGTGTGAGCATGCCCAGCATGGCCTTACAGTATGTTGCTGACTTACATTGCCTTCATTACTGAAAATGTGTGAGCATGCCCAGTATGGCCATCTGTATTGACTGCATGGATCGAGTCCAGGTAGTTTGTACTGCAATGCTGACCTTTGTGTTGTACACCTACAGTTAGCATGCTGTCTCAGCAAGGTGTCTGTCGCTCATTTAGCATGGACTGTTACTACATTTCTGCATAGGATGGGGGCACACCTGACTATTTCTACATTTCTACACAGGATTGTGGGGCACCTGACTCTTACTATATTTCTACATGGGATGGGGGGGCACACCTGACTATTTCTAAATTTCTACACAGGATTGGGGGCACACCTGACTGTTACTATATTTTTATGTAGGATGGGGGCACACCTGACTATTTCTACATTTCTACTCAGGATTGGGGGCCACAAATGACTGTTACTATATTTCTGCGTAGGATGGGGGCACACTTCACTATTTCTATGTTTCTACACAGGATTGGGGGGCACACCTGACTGTTACTATATTTCTATGTAGGATGGGGGGGCACACCTGACACTTGTACACATTTGCTAGGACTGTACTAGTATGTCAGGTATTCCATTTCAGTCTGTAGTCTTATCTATCGTGCTGGCTAGAGGCATATCAGTGTACTACAGATCTTAGCTTTTAATTACCTACATATTAGTTTCTGACTTCCTACCCTTCAGAACTGACATCCCACTGCCTGACCTGCTGTAGTCTGTCTGTGTAGGCCTTTGGGGGAGGTTTCCCATAGGCCTCATTCAGAGGCCATAGAACAACCTTTGTTTTTGTTTGTCTACACCTGTTCTGCTAGCTGTGGCTGTTGCTGGTATGTGGACTCCCCAAGACAATGTGTGAGTCACTTACCTTGTGGGTGTCCCAGTACTGCAGGTGGTGCTGCAGGACTGCCTATGTCGGATGATGCACATACTACACTCCCTACACATGGTTAGGCACAGGTAGTGTACTGTTTGGCATCCTTTTACTGTATGTGAGAGTTGGAGAGCGTGTTATTTCCTGAGTCCGCCCTGTGTCAGTGTATGTGCTATGCATTGCCACTTTGCCAAGGCCAGGGCATACTGGGCACGCCTCCTTCTGCTTATTGGAGCAGGCTCAGGTTGTTCCTTCTCTGAGTCATTCTGTGCCTGTGCAGGCCTTTGCAATGGTGGGGGGTGTGTGTCCCTGCCCCATGCTGTTCATGCTGCAGCTGTTGCTACAAGATCATATTGTGTAGCATGGCACATACAAGGACAATTTGGGTACATGTAGCTGGTGAGTACTGCAAGGCTCCACTGGATGTGTCCAGACACCGGAACCGTGACTTGAACATACTAAACACATGCTCTGCTATAATTCTGGTCTGTGCGTGCCTCATTATAGAGTTCTTGTTTGAGTGTGTGTGTATTTCTGATGGTTATCATCAGCCATGGCTCCAGTGCGTATCCAGCATCCCCCAATAGGTGACTGTGAGGGTTTTGCCCATTGGCAAACCCCTGGTACAGCTACATCGGATGCCAAAGTGGGAATCATGATAGCTTCCAGGGCAGCCAGCGCATTACATTCATTATTATATCCTGGCATCGCACATGACCTTGCAGTTGATGGAGTGGAAGCTATTGCCTGCAATGGATGTAGACCTACCCTCTCACCGGGTGGTGCTTTGATGCATATGTGCATGCAGTCTATAGCACCCCACTACCTCAGGGTAGTATTCTAAGCTGTTCTGGTGGAACAGTTGCATATTGTTGGCCAATGCCCCTACTTTGGTGTTGGGGAAATGTACATGCTCACCGATATAGTGCTGACATGGCATCCAGGAGCTGGTGGAGTACCCTGGATGCTGATGCCTGTGAAATCTCCCATCATATCCCCAGTTGGCCTTTGGATGATACCTGTAGCTAGTATTCTTAGGCCTACACATACCTTGGATATCCACTGGGATTTGTTCCCCTCTGTTAGTTCTGTGTGTCAGGTGTGGCTGGCACAGCTCAACAGTTTGCTGTAGGAGGTCCTTTTCACCCCTATATAGCACTCCCACACTATCTCTAGCTCATGTAGCCCCTGGTAGGTTACCCTGGGTCTGTTACCACCTTTCTCCGTCTCTTCACTGTGGGTTGGTCAACAGCATTCACATCCTCACCACACCCTCAGTCTCTTCCATTAAGTTGTATGATAGCTATTGCAGCCCCTATCATTTTGCTGTTGTGAGTGTTAAAAGGTCCCTCGGCTTGTTTCATTACACCGGGTGGTGTTGAGTGTGGAAAAAAACAGAGGAGAAGGTGTTTGCTTAGTTTATAGCAGTGATGTTCTGGGCTGGGCTGGTCTGCTGCCTGTGTAATTGGGTGATTCTGATACATTTCACCTGCCAGCTAAGCTAGTTCTCCTTGGTTACCTTCATACTGCTGTTTATCCTTCCCATTGCCCTCCTGTTTAAAGCCCTCCGTAGGTGCTGAGCAAACAGAGTGCTCAAATGTGCACACTGCTGCTATTTCCTAGTTTAACCTCTGTTTTCTTCCTGTAAAACCCAGTGTGTGGTGCACACACCTGCTTAGGCTTTGTAAAGAGTGCTAAGCATGTTTAGATTACTGACACTCTAGCTTAGCTGTACTAAGCTAGGAGCAAACCCAAACCACAGGACTCCAATCTGCTTACAGTATGCCTGACACACACCCCCATGATGTCACTCTAACTCCTAGGCTTGCACCAAGCTATTCCTACTCTTACACTGTTGGGACCTGACTCACATGTTGGGGAAAACTGTGATTTACTATCCTTCCCCTCATTTACATAGGATTGGCTGCTAATACATAGTTACATGTCTCACACTGGGCCTCCCCCCCTTAGCAACCACCACTCACTGGCTAGCTTGTCTTGTGCCTGCCATTGACTTGCATGACAGAATAGTGATTTTAGTTTAACTGCTTATTTTTGGTTTATTTTATTATCCCAGCCCGCGATCCTGTTTACACGCTGCTGCCTCTACATGGCTTCGATTAAACAGCCTAGATCGGCTGTTGATTTTGTAATTTTATATGTTTGCAAATGCCAATGGCCTATGCAGCCTTATATTGAAGCTGTCATAGTCTATTTTGGATTTACAGAAATGTACTACAGTTAGTAACCGAGTACATATCTTGCAGATAGCACTAGTCTTGCAAAAACTGTTGCAAGCTTCCTGGATTGCTAAAATCACCCTAATTTGCATTGATTTCACCTGCAAATGGGATGATTTGCATTACCAGGAAGCTTAGATCCGTGCAGGATTAGTGCAGGAGCTGCGTGCACACCCCTGGCAGGCTGTTCCTGGACTCGCACCTTTGCAGTCCATCAATATTGCCTCTGTTTGAGCTACTGCACTGATCTTGTAACCTCCGTGCAATCTTTGAGAATCCGGGATGATATAAATATGCAAAGGTTATGATAGGAGATATGAGTAAAGGCTATGATAACATTCAACATGAATTATTATGGGTAATTTTGCAGGCATACAATGTAAGCAAAAAATATTTCAACCAACAAAATATATTTATGAAAGAAACTATGTGAAGCTAATGTAAATGCCCTGATTGGGACAGAAACAAAAATAGAATGTGGAATAAAGCAGGGCTGCTAAGCTAGAAGTGCATTAGTTATTAATGCAATAGTGAAGGGAAATTAATAAAAGGTCAAGTGAGCGGTGGATACAAAATGATGAAAGAAGTACAGTTGCAGTAATGTATAATTATGCAAATGATATTGTATTAACTATTGGAAATAAAGTATGATGGAAAAAAATAAATGAAAAAAATAAGTATAAAGGTATTCTAGGAGGTATTGAGTTCAATGAAAATATATATAGCTTTAATAGGAATAATATTTGGAAGAATTAATAAAGACAACAACAATTGGAGTAACGTACTGCTAAAAGAACTACAGGATATAACTATTTTGTGGAAATCATTTAGATTTTCATATAGAAAGAAAGATACATTTGTTGAACACCATGGTAATATGAAAAATTGCTTGTGTTTATAACTTCTATATGACTCCATAGTAAGTACAAAAAAGGAACTAATGATGATTATATTTTCTTTAATGTGGGGCTCCTAAACTTGGAAATCCAGTCAAGAGAAGGATTCTATATATAAAAAAGAGATCAAGAAGGTTTAGGTTTACTAAACCCAATAGAACATGCAGCATCTTTAATTTTATATAAGGTATTAAAAAGGAATTATGAAGGAAAAATAAATAAAACTTGATAGAAAATGATGCTATGTTATAAATACAAAGAATTGTGGGAAGTAAGTGGAAGTTAAAAAAAAGTAAAGCATTGTGAATGAAAATACAAAGAGTTGTTTGTTGTGTCTTTTCCGGCTTTTCCCTTCTCAAGTTAGGTTGCCACAGTGGAACTCGGGTCCAAGCCTTTAATGATTGAGTGAAGTTGATTTTTAGATGTCGGAAGTTCACTGGCCTCTGATGCACAACCTTCAATGAAGAGTACACTCCATTCCACGCTTATGTCTCCATCAAAGAGAAGACGCCTAGCTAGAGAATCGAACTGGGACAGCGTCCTAACTGAGCAGGAGACAATAGCTACACCAAAACTAAATAGTGTTATGGAAAATAAAAAGAATCTTTGTGAGAAAAATAGAAATGAATGGTACTTAATCATAAAAGCATTTTATTGCAATAATCCACAGAAAGATTTGAAATAGATAACAAAAAAAAAGACATAATGATGCAAAAATAAATAATACGGCAAAAAGACTAAAAGAATGTAATGATTTTTTTATGGAGATTGTCTATTAGAAAATTGCCAGTTAAGACAAATATGCCACATAAGAAAAGGAAGATAGAATATGTAATAAATTTGAGAGTTTGAGAATACTCGAGCATGTGTTTTGAAATCTGAGGGAGTTAATAGTTTGTGGAAAGAAATATGTAAACAGGGTTGGAACAGTTTATACAAATTTCAGCAACAAATATCTGGACATAATAGAATTTTTGTTATTATGAGTTGCACAAAAACAGGGAAGAAGTAGAAGAGAAAATGGACAGAGGATATTTTATGTTTGTGGACTATATGGAATGAGAGATCTAAAATGGAGAATTAAAATAGAAAAGAAAATGGACTTTGACAAAGATTCTGGAGAAAAATAGTGTTTTGGTTGTGGATAAAAGAATGGGAGGAAATGCTTAAATGCAGAGTTCATAAAGTATGGAGATTTGTAAATAGATCTAAATAATGTAAAATATGTAAGTAATAGAAAGTGAGTGTATGTGTCAATAAAAAACTCTCACTCTTGGTAGTAGGGGAAGCATTTGTGTGTGATACAACAGACTTCCTGTTCAGGAGGCACAGAGATAGCCAGGAGAATCTGGAGAGAGGAAAACATGGCTGATTCAGCTTTTGCTGAAAATGTAGTTTGAAATGGTGTGAATCAGTACTAGAAGTTTTTTTTCTGATGATGTGGGTGCTTGAAAAAAAAAACAGTGGCACTGGAGGAAAAAGGAGATTGTGAAGGAAGAAGGGATTGTAGCTGAAACAGAGATAGATTCAGAGGAAAACTTTCCAAGAAGAGATTGTTTGAAGGAGCAACAGCTACTTCTGAGAAAAGTCATAATTACAAACCCCTTCAATCCGGGAGGGGTTGTTAGGATGACTATTTTGAAGAAAGGAGCAAACCAAAAGTGAACCCAGAAAATGCAGCAGCAATTTTGGCATTAGGAGTGACATCATGAAAAATGGAAGAAGAAAAAGGAGAAGAATAGACTGTGCCAGAAAAAGTTCCAGAGACGAAAACCTATACACAACTTGTTGGAAAAGAAACAAAGAAGAAAGAAGAAATACAAGAAAGAAAAAAGAAGTATACAGTACATGTGAGCAGTAAAAAAGAAGACAGTGTGGACAGGTATGAGGTGTGGGACTCTATCATACCTCCTCTGGGTGTCAAAACAAAAGAGGTAAGAACATTTGTTTTAACTAATAAAGAGACTTTTTGTGACTTGATATTTCAGACTGGCTAGGCCATGTAAATGTTTTGTGGTGCATATGAACAAATGAAAAATATCCTTGGTCAGAATATGTGGTGTGAGATTTTTTTTCAGACAAACAAAAAGAAGAAAAATGATCCAGTTTAGAACTGAAGTTGAAGCAAAAGAGCATTTGTTTACTATATGTAAAGAAATAATGGACACTACAAAAATACATGAAGAAAGATGACTATAAACTGGGGGATGGGAATGTGGAGTAATACTGAAAATGGAATATGATGATGTTATGCATATAAATAATATTATTGATGTTCATGGTTATAGGGGTTTTGTGAAATAAAGGGGTCAACCAAAGACTTGTTATTTTTGTGAAAAAGTTATCTTTTGATCAATGAATTTGTAAAAATGATGTCATTTATGTGGTATAACTGGGCATAATGCAAAAATCTGTTATTAAAAGCACACAAAATGTGGGAAAAGTGATTATACATGGCAAGATTGTGAAATTAATATCCAAGAAAATTAAAATGAAAATTAAATTATACAGGAACAAGAGGTAGAAGAATGTGTTATACAAGAAAATTTACTAAAAGATGTGACTGATACAGACATTGTACATGAAGTTGATGAAAGTTACAAGGTAAAAGAAACAGAGAAGACAAGTGAGGAAGAAGCTGACTGATCTCCAATAATAAATAAAAGGAATTTGATAGGGAAAAGAGTTAAATAAAGTCAAATAAAATTCAAAAATATAATGCTTAGAGAAAATAAGAAAAGAAAGGGATAAACATTTTATTATACTATTCTTAAAAGCAAAAAATATTAGCTTTAAATATGAACCGTATGAAAAATCTTAAGACGAGAATAGATATATTCCAGTGGTGTGCTGCAGTAGATAAACGTATTGTTGTTTTAGAATATATCAGATTATTATTATTAGAAAATTGCTAGTTAAGGCAAATATGCCATACAAAAAAGCAAGGTAGAATATAAAATAAATTTGGAGAGTTTGAGGATATTATGCATGCATTTTGAAATGTGAAATAGTTAATAGTTTGTGGAAAGAAATATGTAAACATAATAGGGTAAAAAGTTTGTTAAAATTTGAGCAAATAATTATGGACATAATATAATTTGGTTATTATGGTGTACAAAAACTGGAAGAAATGAAGAAAATGGACAGAGTAATATTTTATGTTTCATGGACTATATGGAATGAGAGACTAAATGAAATTAAATACAGTGAAAATGGATTTTGGCAAAGATTCTGGAGAAAATAGTGTTTTGGTTGTGGATAAAAGAGTGGGGATTCTTAAACTGAAGTTTATAATGCATAGAGATTTGTAAATAGATTTAAATTATGTAAATAATATAAATATGTAAATAATATGTAATGTATATGTCAATAACAAAACTTTACTCTTGGTAGTAGGGGAAGCATTTGTGTGTGACACAACAGACTTCCTGTTCCTATTCCAGGCACAGAGGCAGCCTGGAGAATCAGGAAAAAAACATGATTGAGTCAGCTTATGCTGAAAATGTAATCAAAATGGTAGAATCGCTACCAGAAGTTTTTTTTCTGATCATGTAGGTGCAGAGAAACCAGTAACATTGGACAAAATGAAGATTGTGAATGAAAAGGAGACTGTAGCTGAAACAGAGATGGATTCAGAGGAAACATTTCAAAAGAGATTGAAGGAGAAATAGTTTTCTCTGAAAAATTCATAATTACTACCTTCCAATTGGGGGGTTGTGAGATAATTATTTCTCAGAAAGGGTGAACCAAAGTGAACCGGAAAATGGAGCAGCAATTTATAGAGCAACATCATGGAAAACAGAAGAAGAAAAATGAGAAGAGGAGACTGTGCCAAAAAAGTTACAGAGACAACAATTTATGCACAACCTGTTGGAGAAGGAACAAAGAAGAAAGAACAAATAGAAGAAACAAAAAAGAAGTAGACAGTGCACATGAGCAGTAAAAATTAAGACAGTTTGGACAGGTATGAGGTGTGGGACTCTATCATACCTCCTCTGGGTGTCAAAACAAAAGAGGTAGGAACATTTCTTTTAATTAATAAAGAGACTTTTTATGATTTGATATTTGAGACTGGGCAGGCCGTCGAAAGGTTTTGGGTGCATATGAAATATTGAAAAATATTTATCCATGGTTAGAATATGTGGTGTGAGCATTTTGTCAGACAAACAAAAAGCAGAAGAATGATCCAGTTTAAAACTGAAGTTGAAGCAAAAGAGCATTTGTTTACTATATGTAAGGAAGGAATGGACACTACAAAAACATATGAAGAAAGAGGACTATAAACTGGGGGATGGGAATGTGGAGTAATACTGAAAATGGAATATGTTATTGTTATGCATATACCTAATAATATTAATGTTCATGGTAATAGGTTTTTTTTTAAACAAAGGGGGTCAACCAAAGACTTGTTATTTTTGTAGAAAAATTATCTTTTAATCAATGGATTGGTAAAAAGGATGTTATTTATGTGGTAAAACAGGGAATGATGTAAAATGTGTTACTTAAAGCACAAAAATGTGGCAATACCGGTCATACATGGCTAGATTGTGAAATGAATGTGCAAGAAAATGAAAATAAAAATTAAATTATACAGGAGAAAGAGACAGAAGAATGTGTTATACAAGAACATGTACTAAAGATCTGATACAGAGGTTGTACATAAAGTTAATGAAAGTTACAAGGAAAAAGAAACAGAAAAGACAAGTGAGGAAGAACTTGACTGATCTCCAATAATAAATAAAAGGAATTTGATAGCGAAAAGAGTTAAAGAAAGACAAATAAAATTCAAAAATATAATGCTTAGAAAAAATAAGAAAGGAAAGGGATAAACATTTTGTTATACTGTTCTTAAAAACTAAAAATATCAGCTTTAAATATTAACCATATGAAAAATCTTAAGAAGAGAATAGGTATATTCCAGTGGTGTGCTGCAGTAGATGCACATATTGTTGTTTTAGAATATATCAGATTATTATTATTAGAAAATTGCTAGTTAAGGCAAATATGCCATACAAAAAAAGCAAGCTAGAATATACAATAAATTTGGAGAGTTTGAGGATATTAGGCATGCATTTTGAAATGTGAAATAGGTAATAGTTTGTGGAAAGAAATATGTAAACATAATAGGGTAAAAAGTTTGTTAACATTTGAGCAAATAATTATGGACATAATACAATTTGGTTATTATGGTGCACAAAACTGGAAGAAAAGAAGAAAGTGGACAGAGTAATATTTTATGTTTCATGGACTATATGGAATGACAGACTAAATGAAATTAAATACAGTGAAAATGGATTTTGGCAAAGATTCTGGAGAAAATAGTGTTTTGGTTGTGGATAAAAGAGTGGGGATGCTTAAACTGAAGTTTATAATGCATAGAGATTTGTAAATAGATTTAAATAATGTAAACAATATAAATATGTAAATAATATGTAATGTATATGTCAGTAAAAAACTCTACTCTTGGTAGTAGGGGAAGCATTTGTTTGTGACACAACAGACTTCCTGTTCCTATTCCAGGCACAGAGGCAGCCTGGAGAATCAGGAAAAAAACATGATTGAGTCAGCTTATGCTGAAAATGTAATCAAAATGGTAGAATCGCTACCAGAAGTTTTTTTTTCTGATGATGTAGTTGCAGAGAAACCAGTAACATTGGACAAAATAAAGATTGTGAATGAAAAGGAGACTGCAGTTGAAACAGAGATGGATTCAGAGGAAACATTTCAAAAGAGATTGAAGGAGAAATAGTTTTATCTGAAAAATTCATAATTACTACCTTCCAATTGGGGGGTTGTGAGATAATTATTTCTCAGAAAGGGTGAACCAAAGTGAACCGGAAAATGGAGCAACAATTTATAGAGCAACATCATGGAAAACAGAAGAAGAAAAATGAGAAGAGAAGACTGTGCCAAAAAAGTTACAGAGACAAAAAATTATATACAACCTGTTGGAGAAGGAACAAAGAAGAAAGAAGAAATAGAAGAAACAAAAAAGAAGTAGACAGTGCACATGAGCAGTAAAAAGGGGGTCAACCAAAGACTTGTTATTTTTGTAGAAAAATTATCTTTTAGTCAATGAATTTGTAAAAAGGATGTTATTTATGTGGTAAAACAGGGAATGATGGAAACATCTGTTACTTAAAGCACAAAAATGTGGCAATACCGGTCATACATGGCTAGATTGTGAAATGAATGTGCAAGAAAATGAAAATAAAAATTAAATTATACAGGAGAAAGAGACAGAAGAATGTGTTATACAAGAACATGTACTAAAGATCTGATACAGAGGTTGTACATAAAGTTAATGAAAGTTACATGGAAAAAGAAACAGAAAAGACAAGTGAGGAAGAAGCTGACTGATCTACAGTAATAAATAAAAGGAATTTGATAGTGAAAAGAGTTAAAGAAAGACAAATACAATTCAAAAATATAATGCTTAGAAAACATAAGAAAGGAAAGGATAAACATTTTGTTATACTGTTCTTAAAAACTAAAAATATTAGCTTTAAATGTGAACAGTATGAAAAAATCTTAAGAAGAGAATAGGTATATTGCAATGATGTGCTGCAGTAGATACACATGTTGTTTTAGAAGAAATCAGATTATTAACAGAGGAAAAAGAAACACAAACTGAAAACTTCTGAACTGTGTAGTAGTTTGGATCATGGGGAAAGAAATGTGCTCGAGCATGTGTATGTTATGTCAAGAAAGCATTAAATTATTAGATCCAACCATAGGACAAATTGCAGTAATAGACCTGAGATGGAAAATTTGTATATAGAATTATAGCTTTATATGCATATGTAACAAAAAAGAGAGAGAAATAATGTTTAAAATTATTCCTTAATATATTTGTGAAACATGGATTTTATAGTGGTGGGTGATTTTCTTTATAATTTAAGAAAAATAAGAGCAATTGCAATGTTAAAATGGCTAAAGAAATTATTAGATCTGGAAAGTAAAGTGTATGGGAAAATAACCACTAGACCTACAAAAGGAATGAAAGTAGAAGAGAAATTTATTATTTTTTAATATTAAATATGCTGGGTTTTAAGATCATGTGGCATTATGGGTTAAAATACAGGAAATGAAAAATATATAACAATAGGAAAGTGAATCAAGAGAATCAATGAAAAGGAATTAGATTTTGAAGAGAAAAACTAATGGAATTATGGAAAAAAGAAAAAAAAATGAAAGAGTTTTATATGAACTGGACTGTTGGCTTAATTTTAAAGAAAATTGTAAAAAAGTGTTTTAGAATGTATAAGGAAGAAAAGAAGGCAAGATAAAGAGAGATATAAGATATTAAGTCAAGAAACATTGACAGATTTATTAGAGAAGAAAAATTCCTTTTATGAAAAAGAAAGAGAAATATATAAAATTAATCAAATTAAAATTAACTTGTTATATAAACAAAAATATTGTTTACAAGAAAAGAAAGAAGACATAGCACTATATTTGAGGAAAATAGTAAGATAATTAAAAATAAGAACATAAGCAAATAAAGCAGCAAGAATGAATATATGAAATAATTAAAGAATAAGTATTGGAATTATTTGTTGAAAGAGAAGAAAACAAAGAACAAATTTATAAAGATGAAACATTAAATAAAGATAGTATTTAGAAGGAAAAAATAACTATGAAAGAATTGAATGAAATTTTAAATCATATTAACATGAATTTTGCAACAGTACTAGATGGAATTGAATATGTTATGCATAAAGAAATGAAGGGGTGACAAAAAATAATTTTCATAGAAGTTATGAATAAATGGTTAGAAACTGAAATTAAAAAAAATAGATATGTGCAGTAGTTATAAAATGTATATTTAAAAAAGGAAATAAAGTGGAAATAAAAATTGGAGACCTATAACATTGAATAATATGGATTATAATTTTTTTATGAGAATAATAACATAAAGGTTACAAAAACAAATGAATAGAATATATGACCAAAATGTGTTTGGAAGAAAAGGAAAAGGAAGTTGAGTTATTATGGATAATAATAGAAATAACTGATGAACCCCCGCATTCACTAATAATCCATGCAGGACTATCTTAGTCCTGCACAGAAGTGCCCGTTTAGGAGCAGGATGGCAGTGCCTCATGAATATTAATAAGGCGTGCTGCCGAAGCTGCTAGACTTACATGGAGCATGTACGAGTGCAGGGGGTACGTCTGAGAGCAGAGCTCTCTGAATAAACACACCTCTGCAATGTAGAACAGCAGAAAGTGGTTAGAAATGAGTGAGACCACTCATAGGTGTCCTCATACCCCCACTAATGTGTACAACAGCTAGAGTACATATAAATTAAATGAAGAAACCCTTTTATTTTTTTTTTTAATCTGTGTTCAGCTAACTTAAGGTGCACGGGTGTCCCCATCTCTTAGCTACAGTTAAAGCAGCTTAAAAGGCTGAAGAGGATAACAAGGAAGATATATGCAAATGAAGTAGCACAGCAATTGTGTAGTGGACAGAACATTCGCCTAATGACCAGGCATTCCTGGTTCAAGTACCACTGCAGTGCAGTCTATTTTACATGGTGAAGCATGTTATAACCAATATTTGTGTTGCAAAACCCACTAAATAGCATATATATTTATGAACTGGAGTACTGCAGGAAATGCACATGTGAAGTGTCAGTGTCATAATGAATAAGGCACTAGTAAGCAGGTTTAAGCACAAATAAGCAGTAGTAAGCATATGTAAGCACTAGTAAGTGTGTTTAACTCCATTTGCATGGGGGTAAGCACTGAATACACAGATTAAGCAATGTGGAAGCTAACGGAGTATAAGAAACTGTAACCGGAAGTTAGCAGTGCTTAGCTCCACACAAACCCACGCAAACCCACTGACAACTTTTTTAAAGTGCCTTAATCACTCTGTATCCAACAGCCCGCGTTCTGCCCAGCAGCAAAATAAACAGCCTCTTCAAGTCTTGAACCCAGGACCCTGTCATTATGACACTGACACTTCACATGTGCATTTCCTGCAGTACTCCAGTTCATAAATACATGTTATTTAGTGGGTTTTGCAACATAAATATTAGTTATCACATGCTTTGTCATGTAAAATAGACTGTGCTGCAGTGGGACTCAAACTGGGAATGCTTGGTTATTAGGCAAATGCTCTGCCCACTACACTATTGCTGAGCACAGTAGTCACAGTAGTTAACCACTTAGCCATCACAGCAGTACATAAGAATGAGGTTTCAACAAACAAATCCTCACCATAGGAAAATCAAATTGAACATGCAAAATGAATCTATGTACAGTGTGATGTTGTATAACATGCTACATAACATAAATATGTGAACTGGAGTACTGTTTTATGGCCAGATGTGAGGTGTTATTGTAATAGAGTGTTGAAGTCCCCAGGACCCCATACAGTATACATACACATGAATCACAGATACCAGACACAGATATAACATGTAACAAATAATAAATCAATGTCAAAAGGAAAATATAATGCTAATTAAATATTAAGCAACACTAAGCATTGCACAGCTCAGCTTATGTGGTATAAGCAATGTGTAGGCCGGCTAACTCAATCTGCCCAGTGGTATACCCCTTTAAGCAATGCCAACATTAGGTAAGCAGGTGTGTCCATAGCTTAACCTTTTCAAAACCATCCAATCACAGGAAAGTGTGGGAAATCAGGTGTATTTAAACCCCACAGACACCAATACCTCCCATAACTGGTTGCAGCTCCCTACTGTAGGCAGAATGGCTGGAGTTGTGGAAGGCACTTTCTTTAGAGCGCAGTGCTGGGGCACCCAGGAGTCCAGATTCATGGTATGGCTCCTAGGAAAACACCCATGAGGAGAGACTACTGCAGGGCCAGTACCAGGGCTCTCAGTATAAGGTGGAGGCCTGGGACAGTCTTGCCAATGACCTCACCAGTGCCACTGGTATCCTCCGGGCTGGTGAGCAGGTCAGGCATCACCGTGCTGACCTGAAACAGCAGAGTGGTGATCTCCTGGAGCAGTGGATCCAAGAATCAAGGCAGATTGCCAATGCCCCAGCACTGAGTATGTTCCCATTCTACTAAGTAGATAATGATTGCCTAGCTTGTGTATACTATGGATAGGTAATGGCTAAATATCACTGTATTTCTCTGACAGCTGCAGATGAGTGGGTTGTGAACCAGCAAGCCCATGCTACTAGGCTGCAAAGGCTGTGTTGCAAGGCAGGTTAGTAATAATCCTGCATGTACAGTCATAAGAAAACATATAACAGTTCTAGAAAGTGTTATACCAGTATAAAAATGTATTGTGTATGGGATGTAACGAATAAACCAGACAATATGGCAGGAAGACTGCCATATAGGTTGTGTGTAAATAAAGGTGTAATATCTTGTGAATAAAAGTATAACCCCTGGAGTGCTTGTGCACATTCTGCTTTCATATGTTGTTGTAGTGTTGCATTCTATAAATAGTACTGTTGTATTAAGCAGTGTTACCCACACTGCTGAACGCAGTTAAAATGTGTAGGAAGTTCAGTATAACAATGTTGGAAGTCCCAAGAGGTCAGTCATATAGAACAACTGAGGGAGACTTAGAAACCATTGGAATACTTCATACCAATTCCCTGATAGCACTGTGTACTGTGATGTCAATTGTAATATTTTTACCATGCACAGCAGGGGGTTGAATCCCAGGAGTGGTAGTAAGTTGTACGCATAATCATAACCAACAACTGTACAGTGTTTGTGAGAATGTTCAGATAGTAAACTGTATGCATAATTTGACCCAACAACTGTACAGGCTTTGCTAGAATGTTCAGATAGTATGCTGTAAGCATAATCATAACCATCAACTGTACAGACTGAAGCAGAATGTTCAGGTAGTAAGCTGTATGCATAGTCATACCCCTCAACTGTTCTGATCTGTCCAGCATGTCCACGTAAATGGCCCATATCTGCTGCCCGGTAACCTGTTCCCCTGACAAATCAGTGAGATGATCCAAGAAATGTAGGCAGCTTATACTGACATATAATGGATAGTGAAACTTGAACATAAAAAGAGAATGTATATGAAAGCAAACCTGTCATTGTAGCATCTCACCCAAAGTGTATGACAGCTATTCCAAAATATGTCACATTAACACCTGCATCCTGTCAAGCCTTGACCAGAGTGTGTGCAATAACGGATTGTTAGGTATGTGTATAACATCAACATGGAATCCAGGAGTATGTGTAGTATTCGTCAGGTAGTGTTAAAAAATATTTATCCACAGCTATAACAGGTAAAAGGTGTAGACTGTAGTTACAACACAGTTCACTCCTATACATGTCTACAAGCATGGAATGTGGGAGTATGTGTAGAATTTGTCAGGTAGTGTTAACAAAGTTCCCTCCACAGCTATAACAGGTAAGAGGTGTAGACTGTAGCTACAACACAGTTCACTCATATACTTGTCTACAAGCATGGAATCTGGTAGTATGTGTAGAATCTGTCAGGTAGTGTTAACAAAATTTTCCCCACAGCTATAACAGGTAAGAGGTGTAGACTGTAGGTACAACACGGTTCACTCATATACTTGTCTACAAGCATGGAATCTGGGAGTATGTGTAGAATCTGTCAGGTAGTGTTAACAAAGATTTTCCCCACAGCTATAAAAGGTAAAAGGTGTAGACTGTAGGTGCAACACAATTCACTTATATACTTGTCTATAAGCATGGAATCTGGGACCATGTATAGAATTTGTCAGGTAGTGTTAACAAAGTTTCCTCCACAGCTATTTCAGGTAAGAGGTGTAGACTGTAGTTACAACACAGTTAACTCGTATACCTGTCAACAAGCATGGAATCTGGGAGTATGTGTAGAATTTGTCAGTTAATGTTAAAAATATTTTCTCAACAGCTATAACAGGTAAGAGGTATAGACTATATGTAAGACACAGTCCATGTATATAATAATCTACAAACATACCATTGTACAAAGTAAGGCTATTGGGTACAGTAATAATACATGTAAGGGACAGATCACTGCAGTAACTAAGTAATTTGTGAAAACTACAGGGATATATTAGTTGTTAACTGACCTCTCTCTCTATCACCCCCACCATATGTGCAACAATAACCTAATTATACACCTAAATGGGTACATGCACACTCCAATCTTTTGTTGGGACATATGTCCTATTGGTTTATAAATATTCACATTTGGTTCTATGCATGTGCCATGTTAATATACTCCCATATTGGTGGCCTGTTGCCATCAATGAAACCTGCATGCTGTTGTTATGGCCACTGTTGTCCCATATATGCATGTGTTCTGCTCACCCTGCAACTGTTGTAAATCTCGTGTCTTGGGTTAATGGGAATACCTATGCATGCTGTTATAACTAATCCTGAATGCTGTTGACTATTACTAACTGATATCTGTCCTGAAACGGCAACACCATAGCTTGTATGAGAAGGCAGGTCCCAGCAGACCCACCTGTCCCACCTCAGCTGGCCATGGCACCGGGCACCAGCACATCTGGGGCTCAGTCTTGGACCTCCTCCTCCATTGGCCCTGCACCACCTTCAGGTGGAACCACCTTAGGGGATGGGGCTTGGCCCCTGGGAGTGGAGGCAGAAAGGTACCTGTCACCCACCATCAGGTCCGGGTCAAGGTGCGTAGGGAGCTCAACAGGGAGATTCAAGACCAGCTATGCCAGCTTGAGGGTCGCATGATGCAATTAGAGGGTGAGCCTGCCCTCCTACCTAGCACCCAGCACAGCCACTTTGGGACCGTGAAAGTGCAGTGGTGCCTGCCCATGGGTGGGGACCTCAGTCCTACTGTTTTCATTTGGGGCTCATGGGCTTGCGACTTCCAAACACCCCTCCCCATCAAAGGTGCTTACTCACCACATGTGTCATATACCACCCCTGCATGTGTCTTGTTTCTCTTGTCTGTTACCCTACCCAACCTACCTCCCCAAATATACCTACTGCCCCTCCCCAACATCCCACTCTCACCTGAAAAAAAGGGCAATCTGTTCCCACAAAAAAATAACACCCCATACATAGATGTCCATTTCACACACGTGCCCACTGGACATGAGTAATCTGGTCTAATTGGCATCACAACAAATTTTTGTTGTCCTCACACCCCTCAGGGGTTTGAATATCCAAATCCACCTCCAGAGTCAGTGTATATGCACAGCTGTTGCTGTAGAAGAAATGGGCAGCTATGGACCTTCTCTTCACCCTTCCTACACATCTCTGGCTATTTTCCCTACTGTCTTTCCCCTCTTTGTGCCCCTTTTTTCACCACTTTCCTATCAACCCCTTTTTCTTTTCTTTTAAAGAAATTAGCACAGGGGTAAGTGAGAGTAAGCACTTTTAAGCAGCAGTAAGCGGGCATAAGCCTGTTTGCATGGGAGTAAGCACTGCCTACACAGGTTAAGCAATTCAGAATCTAACGGAGTATAAGAAACTGCAACCGGTAGTTAGCAGTGCTTAGCTCTGCACGAACCCATGTAAACCCACTTCCAACTGCTTTAAAGTGCCTTAATCACTCTGTATCCAATGGCCTGTGTTCTGCCCAGAAACAAATTAAACAGCCTCTGCAAGGGTCGAACCCAGAACCCTGCATACCATTGAAAAAGTGATTTACCACTAAGCCATGCCAGCTTTATATAAACATGATGTTTTCAGAAACATATCATCCAGCCCAGTCATGCAACAGTACAGAGAATTTATACCAACATCTAGATGTATGTGTGTGTCTAAATATATTAATATCTAAGCAGATACAACATATCTATATATGTTGATATATATATATATATATATATATATATATATATATATATATATATATATATATACATACATATATACATATTTAGGAATATATACATATATATATAAATATATATGAACATATATACATGTAAATGCCTACATCGACACATATATATGTCTACACCTACATATACACAGCAAGGTACATATATGCACGCAGATATATATCTATGTAGGTATATACGGACATAGTATTACATATGTATGCTGATATATATATATATATATATATATATATATATATATATATATATATATATATATATAGGTATATGTGGCCATACATGCGTAGGTAGCAATGGTAGATTAACAAAAACAAATATGTCCACATGCACCATTAATGGGTTTGAGAGGCCCCAAACAATATGCGTCTTGTACAAATAGGCATACCCCCACAGCCAAACACATCCACCCTGCAATACACTACCAAGTGTTGCAGATCCCATAACCAGGACCTGACATGACATGGGCACAAGATGTTAACAGTACTACATTCCACCTGTATGATATCAGGCTGGTATTGGTAACATATCATGCAGTACAGTCTGGCTCCCATAGGAAATGTAAAATGTGGAAGCTATCAACATCCCCAGGATACATATAGACAGACACATATATGCAGATACAGATATAAATATATATATATATATATATATATATATATATATATATATATATATATATATATATATATATATATATATATATATATATATATATATATATATATATATATATATATATATATATATATATATATATATTTACATAAATATAGCTATACATGTGACTACACATGCACACGCAGATATATGTATAGTAAGATACATATGTAGAAGGTGCACAAAATATGGAACAGCCACTATGCCTACAGTTCACACCTGAACACCTAGACACTGTATTGGCCACCCATACAAATGACAATCATTGCCAGCAACATATACCCACTGAGAGGTCATAGAACAAACAACCACATACAGGTTTGCAGAAATGGTAAACCTTTATTTGTGTACCATTACAGTTCTATATACTATTGCTACTGCAATTGGGATTGTCTTCACAAACATGGTGTGTGTGGGAGGTCACATCTGCTTTCTACTTGTGTGCCATTGGCTACTGACAGACATCCTAAGGACATCATAGTAAAGTACCGCTGCTAGCATGTACTGCCCCTGTCGACTGCAGTAGAGATATTGTCCAATATGTGTGGACATTCTGATACACTCTGTACAGTCCAGAGGTATACACAGAACCCCTTAGTGCAAAACATGTGTGCCATGTCTGACAATATGGATGCTAACAGCCATGTAGATGGGTATAACATATAATAACTGGTATACATATGCCACCATAGGTTATGCATTCACACACCCCGTCTGGCCTGACACATAATAGCCACTGGTACAGGGGTGCCATGGCCACATACTACCCACTAAATATCCCACTGTTCTGTCTGACATACATGACTGTTTAAGGAGGCCCGTCGGCAGTACATCTGGCAAGTATCTACACATGACTTCTCACTGGGTAAGTACACTAAGCTGCTAGGCATGTAACAATGCACTCTGCAGGATACAGGCAGACTGGCTCAACACTGGGCAACATCACCTATGGGGAATGCACATGTACTTGCATATATAGCAGGCTGCACAGACATGTCACAGCACAGGCTAAGATACACCTGTGTGAAAGTGCATAACCATAACAAATGAGAACACAGCCACAGCCACATATAGCAAGCTAGCATGATATTACAGTATATGGACTATCTATTCGACACCATCCTCATATGTGCTACTCACACACTTACCCTACATATACTGGGCCACTACACAGTTTGGTCTGATGGCTGACTGTGGTATGGGATATGTGTGTGTATGGCCCTACAAACATGTAAGCCAATATGGTAACATACAGTGGAGCAGCATGTAACATCAGATAGGATGGGACCTAGGATGATGACAACTACCACAGTCTGTACACAGGCCAAGGTACATATTAACAATACACACATTGTCAACATTCACCATAAGTACACAGACCTCAGTACTGTACAAACAACCACAGTATGTCCAGATTATGTCGTCAAATTAACCCCTACTGTACATAACTTGTGTAGCAGTCTGATATCTCACTGGCTTGTGATCAGATATGATGACATTAATTATGGAGTACAGCACATATGCACCTCTTAATGCATTACATATGTACAAAGGTTGACTGAGTTGTGGCTGGAAGCACATACATGGGCCAATATTGACACTTTGCTGTGATAACATCATACATTTACTGTTGTAGCATGGTTTGTTGCAACATATGTCCTGTGAGGGATATGAAGTCAGTAACTGTCATGGCTTTCACCATCTACAGACTGTAATCCTCAAACTACCTTCTGCAGTTCACAAATACATGTTCTGTGGGTAACACATGACACCAAAGGTACCACACACTGCCCAGTCTGTGGATGACCCTACAGATGGGGAGTCCTCATAAACATACAACTGACATGGCAGGTATTCATACATGTAAGGCAGCCATATCCACACACACCCTGTTAAACCAACATTAATCTGAATGCAGTATAGCAGCACTTACAGTCTGTTATCAGGTCAGGCACATCCCCCTCCTGTGTGTTGGCCTGTTTCCACAGTGTATGTTGTCAGAGGTAAATCCCCACTCCATCTGAGATGCTGTTTGCCAAACAATAGAATGAGTTCCTACTCAAAGTGAATGAAAAGGACCAACACAAACACAATGTTCCTAGATATTGGAGTGTGTTTCCATGCAATTGGCTATGGGACTGTTACTACAGCTATTCCACATGCAATCAGCTAGGGGAGGGCTGCAATTTGTGCAGAGGCCATCAGCTGATCATGAGCATTATCTAAAATACACATGCTGCTGCCTAAGAAAATCAGGTATAGGTCTCCGCATCCACCAGTGAGGGAGTGAGAGGCAGACAGAGGCATTGACAAGTCAGGGAGGGGGTGGGAGAGTAAATCCTAAGCATGTCTGTTTCACACACCTACCAGCACAGGGTAACAAACCACTGATGACTATGTAGTGCTATCACAGCCCGATGCAGTTGTTGGATGTGCCACATAGCTTACGTGTTGTGAAGTCTGCAGAACATATATATGATGGTGAGTGACATCTGCAACATGAATATGGTTGCTATATGCTAGGTGATATACACGTCTGTCTGCATGAACAGGTGCCAGCATCAGCACAGCCACACTCTCACAGGGACACACACACATTGACACACTTGGCAGGGCCAACAATAAAGCTCATCCCTAGTGAGATTGCCACAACACATTACTGTGCAGGTAACACATACACCACATGGGTCATATGGAGGTTATATGGGCAAAGGGTATGGGGAGGTGTCTGACATCAGACAGAATGCTTCAATATGCCACTGGGGCTTGTAGTGAGTGTGTATGTGATCATACCCATCATACAACACACACACGAACACAAAGAGTTGCAGTACTGACATGCATGGGTGCATTTCTGCACAGGTATGTGGTGGTCGACTGTGCCAGACAGCTATACAAGGCTAGATGATGAGTATACCTTGGCATCACACCACATAACAATGGTCTGCATTGTGGCTCAGGCCTGTGGTTTCTGTATTTGCCCACACAGGTGGGTATTGTATCTGCCATCCAGTCACCTGGGTGGGTATTGCATATGGCCAGTGCTGAGCATTGCTTGCCATGTAAGTGTTCCCTAGTCTATGACATGGACAGTGTCTGGGATGTGCACACCTCCCACATGCATGTACAGTGACATGTGGAACTGTACCTGGAGTGTTGGACCCATGTTGTGTACACAGATTATCATCAGATGTGCCAGTCTTGGCCACCTGTGGCAGGACCTGGTAATGGACAGCAGGTTAACCTTGCACTGCGCCTACATTGATAGCATAAGGCATTCCCTGGCATCAGTGGCATCTATCCATACAGGGCATGTTTTCAGGCATGGTATGTCCTTTGTGGGTCACATGTGATGGCACCACAGGTGTTGCAGGTTTCCAGTGGGGGACCATGGGGAAGGTGCACTGTCTGCATGTATGTGCCTATTGGACAGATGGACAGGGTGCCATGCCCTCTGTAGGCCACTGCAATCACTCCATAGTTACTATCAGTCGCCAATATGCAGTGTACTACACACATATTAGCTGTTTCCTCAGCATGTGAGTGTGACTATTTGACATGGGTTGAGAGTGTGCTCTTGAGAATACTGGGGTTGCCTGGCCATAATGTCAAATGCATGGGTATGGATTTGCACCCCAGCCTCTCAGCTATTTCACATCTGTTATTCCTGTACAGTGGGCATTGTGATGTAGGGCCACCATAAAAGTCATTTGCAAAACCTACCACACATTTGGCGCAGGTGACACACACAAAACACCTGTCATGTCTGGGAGTTGAACCCCTACCTAATTAGTTTATTACACAACAGCACTACCCACTTACAGTATGCACCATGGAGATTACTGGGGTACTCTTTACCCAAAGATGTATTTCACATTGGATGACATCAGAAGGACTGCCAAAGTAGGCCATTGGACATGTACTGAGTGTGACTAGCCTAAAATGCATTGCTCCCCACACAGACATTGAAACACACACAAAACATCCACAACCGACATGGGTGGGTATAGAACCCCTAGCAGAGGTCTATATCACACTACAGTATGGAGCTGTTATAGGATGCACCACAGGAATGACTGGAGAGCTTCTTCCCCAAAGGTGTATTTCACAGTGGATGACATTAGCAGGACTGCCAAAGTTGGCCATTGCACATGTACTGAGTGTGACTAGCCTAAAATGCATTGCTCCCCACACAAACATTGAAACACACACAAAACATTCACAACTGCCATGTGTGGGTATAACACCCCTACCAGAGGTCTACATCACACTACAGCATGAAGCCATTATAGGACACACCATAGGGATTACTGGAAACCACTTTCCCCAAAGGTGTATTTCACATTGAATGACATCAGCAGGACTGTCAAAGTAGGCCATTGGACATGTACTGAGTGTGACTAGCCTAAAATGCATTGCTCCCAACACAGACATTGAAACACACATAAAACATCCACAACCAACACGCATGGGTCTATAACCCCTAACAAAGATCTATATTACATTACAGCAGTATGCAGTTATGGCACGCACTATGGAGATTACTGGGCTACAGCTTTCCAGAGGTGTATTTCTAGGTGGATGACATCAGCAGCCTTGCCAAAGATGAGCATTTGAATTGTAGGGAGTGTGACTACCCTAAAAACATTGCTCTCTACACAAACACACACACAGTTGGCAAGGCTGGGGTTAGAATTAATATCTAACTAATCACACTACAGCAAGGCACAGTTACAGGATGTGCTACAGAGATTACTGGGCTACAGTGACCCAGAGGTGTATTTCCTAGGTGGATTTCATCAGCAGCCTTGCCAAAGATGAGCATTTAAATTGTAGGGAGTGTGACTACCCTAAAAAGCATTGCCCTCTACACAGACAGTTATCATGTCTGGGAATTGAACTCCTATCTATTTTATCACACGACAGCAGTATAAACTTATGGGACACACCACAGAGATTACTGGGAAGCAGCCTTTCCAGAGATATATTTCTAGGTGGATGATATCAGCAGCCTTACCAAAGTAGAGCATTTCAATTGTAGGGAGTGTGCCCACCCTAAAAAGCATTGATCTCTACACAGACAGACACACACTCATACATGTACACACACATACACAGTTGCAAAGGCTGAGCTCAGAACTCCTACCTAACTAGTTTATCACACTACAGCAGTTATGGGATGCTCTACAGAGATTAATTGAATACAACTCTCCCAAAGGTGTATTTCACAATAGATGACCTCAGCAGGCTTGTCATCCTGGGGCTATGGGGAGGGCAGTGTGTGTGCATGGGCCATAACCCATTCATCTAGGGGTTGACATGCCACATGTGGGCACAACCTGGGTCATATTCAACAGGTACATGTATACAGCTGCTAGATGACTACTTCCTTGAACAGTCATGTTGCACAGCTGGCACATGCACCACATACTCTGTAATGCTGACAGATACCGATGGCTAGTATCTGCAGTGTGTTACATCAGACCCTTGTGTGGTTGTGGCCCTTTGGCTATGTGCTGGGTGGGAGAGCCTGGATGGCTCCTTGTCATAGTCACCCTCTTCCACACATCTATGTATGTCTACCTTTTGCTTATTATAGTGTGGTGTCCTTACATATATGCCTGTATTCCTTTCCACTGTGTGTACAAAGCATGTGTGGTGCATACTGAGGAGTGTCTGCACTAACATCTGTGGCTGCCAGATATGTCTCGTCTACTGGTGTTTGCACACATGGCCTTCATGTGTTTAAGTGTGTGAGCATGCCCAGCATGGCCTTACAGTATGTTGCTGACTTACATTGCCTTCATTACTGAAAATGTGTGAGCATGCCCAGTATGGCCATCTGTATTGAATGTGTGGATCGAGTCCAGGTAGTTTGTACTGCAATGCTGACCTTTGTGTTGTACACCTACAGTTAGCATGCTGTCTCAGCAAGGTGTCTGTCGATCATTTAGCATGGACTGTTACTACATTTCTGCATAGGATGGGGGGCACACCTGACTATTTCTACATTTCTACACAGGATTGTGGGGGGGGCACCTGACTCTTACTATATTTCTACATGGGATGGGGGGGCACACCTGACTATTTCTAAGTTTCTACGCAGGATTGGGGGCACACCTGACTGTTACTATATTTTTATGTAGGATGGGGGCACACCTGACTATTTCTACATTTCTACACAGGATTGGGGGGGCACACCTAACTGTTACTATATTTCTACGTAGGATGGGGGGCACACCTGACTATTTCTATATTCCTACACAGGATTGGGGGGCACACCTGACTGTTACTATATTTCTATGTAGGATGGGGGGGCACACCTGACACTTGTACACATTTGCTAGGACTGTACTAGTATGTCAGGTATTCCATTTCAGTCTGTAGTCTTATCTATCGTGCTGGCTAGAGGCATATCAGTGTACTACAGATCTTAGCTTTTAATTACCTACATATTAGTTTCTGACTTCCTACCCTTCAGAACTGACATCCCACTGCCTGACCTGCTGTAGTCTGTCTGTGTAGGCCTTTGGGGGAGGTTTCCCATAGGCCTCATTCAGAGGCCATAGAACAACCTTTGTTTTTGTTTGTCTACACCTGTTCTGCTAGCTGTGGCTGTTGCTGGGTATGTGACTCCCCAAGACAATATGTGTGAGCCACTTACCTTGTGGGTGTCTCAGTACTGAGGGTGGTGCTGCAGGGCTGCCTATGTCAGATGCACATACTACACTCCCTACACATGGTTATGCACAGGTAGTGCACAGTTTGGCATCCCTTTTACTGTATGTGAGAGTTGGAGAGCGGTGTTATTTCCTGAGTCCGTCCTGTGTCAGTGTATGTGCTATGCATTGCCACTTTGCCAAGGCCAGGGCATACTGGGCACGCCTCCTTCTGCTTATTGGAGCAGGCTCAGGTTGTTCCTTCTCTGAGTAATTCTGTGCCTGTGCAGGCCTTTGCAATGGTGGGGGGTGTGTGTCCCTGCCCCATGCTGTTCATGCTGCAGCTGTTGCTACAAGATCATATTGTGTAGCATGGCACATACAAGGACAATTTGGGTACATGTAGCTGGTGAGTACTGCAAGGCTCCACTGGATGTGTCCAGACACCGGAACCGTGACTTGAACATACTAAACACATGCTCTGCTATAATTCTGGTCTGTGCGTGTGCCTCATTATAGAGTTCTTGTTTGAGTGTGTGTGTATTTCTGATGGTTATCATCAGCCATGGCTCCAGTGCGTATCCAGCATCCCCCAATAGGTGACTGTGAGGGTTTTCCCCATTGGCAAATCTCTGGTACAGCTACATCGGATGCCAAAGTGGGAATCATGATAGCTTCCAGGGCAGCCAGCGCACACATTCATTATTATATCCTGGCATCGCACATGACCTTGCAGTTGATGGAGTGGAAGCTATTGCAATGGATGTAGACCCTACCCCACTCACCGGGTGGTGCTTTGATGCATATGTGCATGCAGTCTATAGCACCCCACTACCTCAGGGTATTCTGCTGTTTGGTGGAACAGTTGCATATTGCTGGCCAATGCCCCACGGGTGTTGGGGAAATGTACATGCTCACCGATATGTGCTGACATGGCACCCAGGAGCTGGTGGAGTACCCTGGATGCTGATGCCTGTGAAATCTCCATCATATCCCCAGTTGGCCTTTGGATGATACCTGTAGCTAGTATTCTTAGGCCTACACATACCTTGATATCCACTGGGATTTGTTCCCCTCTGTTAGTTCTGTGTGTCAGGTGTGGCTGGCACAGCTCAACAGTTTGCTGTAGGAGGTCCCTTTTCACCCTATAGCACTCCACTATCTCTAGCTCATGTAGCCCCTGGTAGGTTACCCTGGGTCTGTACACTCTTCTCCGTCTCTTCACTGTGGGTTGGTCAACAGCATTCACATCCTCACCACCCTCAGTCTCTTCCACAAGTTGTATGATAGCTATTGCAGCCCCTATCATTTTGCTGTTGTGAGTGTTAAAAGGTCCCCGCTTGTTTACACCGGTGGTGTTGAGTGTGGAAAAAAACAGAGGAGAAGGTGTTTGCTTAGTTTATAGCAGTGTTCTGGGCTGGGCTGGTCTGCTGCCTGTGTAATTGGGTGATTCTGATACATTTCACCTGCCAGCTAAGCTAGTTCTCCTTGGTTACCTTCATACTGCTGTTTATCCTTCCCATTGCCCTCCTGTTTAAGCCCGTGTGTGCGCTGAGCAAACAGAGTGCTCAAATGTGCACACTGCTGCTATTTCCTAGTTTAACCTCTGTTTTCTTCCTGTAAAACCCAGTGTGTGGTGCACACACCTGCTTAGGCTTTGTAAAGAGTGCTAAGCATGTTTAGACACACACCCCTAGCTTAGCTGTACTAAGCTAGGAGCAAACCCAAACCACAGGACTCCAATCTGCTTACAGTATGCCTGACACACACCCCCATGATGTCACCTAACTCCTAGGCTTGCACCAAGCTATTCCTACTCTTACACTGTTGGGACCTGACTCACATGTTGGGGAAAACTGTGATTTACTATCCTTCCCCTCATTTACATAGGATTGCCTGCTAATACATAGTTACATGTCTCACACTGAGCCTCCCCCCCTTAGCAACCACTACTCACTGGCTAGCTTGTCTTATGCCTGCCATTGACTTGCATGACAGAATAGTGATTTTAGTTAAACTGCTTATTTTGGGTTTATTTTATTATCCCACCCCCCGATCCTGTTTACACGCTGCTGCCCTACACTTAAACAGCCTAGATCGGCTAAAAAAAAAAAGTTGATTTTTGTAATTTTTTTATGTTTGCAATGCCAATGGCCTATGCAGCCTTTATTTGAAGCTGTCATAGCTCCATTTTGGATTTTGCAGAAATGTACTCGGTTAGTAACCGAGTACATATCTGCAGATAGCACTAGTCTTGCAAAAACTGTTGCAAGCTTCCTGGATTGCAAAATCACCTAATTTGCATTGATTTCACCTGCAAATGGGATGATTTGCATACCAGGGCTTAGTCCGTGCAGGATTAGTGCAGGAGCGCTCGTGCACACCCCTGCAGGCTGTTCCTGGATCGCACAGCAGCCATATTGCCTGTTTGAGCTACTGCACCGATCTTGCACTCCGTGCAATCTTTTGAGAATCCGGGGGGATGATATAAATATGCAAAGGTTATGATAGGAGATATGAGTAAAGGCTATGATAACATTCAACATGAATTATTATGGGTAATTTTGCAGGCATACAATGTAAGCAAAAAATATTTCAACTAACAAAATATATTTATGAAAGAAACTATGTGAAGCTAATGTAAATGCCCTGATTGGGACAGAAACAAAAATAGAATGTGGAATAAAGCAGGGCTGCTAAGCTAGAAGTGCATTAGTTATTAATGCAATAGTGAAGGAAATTAATAAAAGGTCAAGTAGCGGTGGATACAAAATGATGAAAGAAGTACAGTTGCCAGTAATGTATAATTATGCAAATGATATTGTATTAATCATTGGAAATAAAGTATGGATGGAAAAAATAAATGAAAAAAATAAGTATAAAGGTATTCTAGGAGGTATTGAGTTCAATGAAAAATATATAGCTTTAATAGGAATAATATTTGGAAGAATTAATAAAGACAACAACAATTGGGTAACGTACTAAAAGAACTACAGGATATAACTATTTTGTGGAAATCATTTAGATTTTCATATAGAAAGAAAGTACATTTGTTGAACACCATGGTAATATGAAAAATTGCTTGTGTTTATAACTTCTATATGACTCATAGTAAGTACAAAAAGGAACTAATGATGATTATATTTTCTTTAATGTGGGGCTCTAAACCGAATCCAGTCAAGAGAAGGATTCTATATATAAAAAAAGATCAAGAAGGTTTAGGTTTAATAAACCCAATAGAACATGCAGCATCTTTAATTTTATATAAGGTATTAAAAGGAATTATGAAGGAAAATAAAAACTTGATAGAAATGATGCTATGTTATAAATACAAAGAATTGTGGGAAGTAGTGGAAGTTAAAAAAAAAAGTAAAAGCATTGTGAATGAAGAAATACAAGAGTTGTTGTTGTGTCTTTCGGCTTTTCCCGGTTAGGGGTTGCCACAGTGGAACTCCGGTCCGCTAATGATTGGTAGTTGATTTTTAGATGCCGAGTTACTGGCCCTGATGCACAACCTTCAATGAAGGTACACCCATTCACGCATGTCTCCACGCAGAAGACGCTCTAGCTGAGAATCGAACCGGACAGCGTCTAACTGTGAGGAGACAACGCTACACCAAAACTAAATAGTGTTATGGAAAATAAAAAAAGAATCTTTGTGAGAAAAATAGAAATGAATGGTACTTAATCATAAAAGCATTTTATTGCAATAATCCACAGAAAGATTTGGAAATAGATAACAAAAAAAAAGACATAATGATGCAAAATAATAACTATAAAAGACTAAAGAATGTAATGATTTTTTATGGAGATTGTCTATTAGAAAATTGCCAGTTAAGACAAATATGCCACATAAGAAAAAGGAAGATAGAATATGTAATAAATTTGGAGAGTTTGAGAATACTGAGCATGTGTTTTTGAAATCTGAGAGTTAATAGTTTGTGGAAAGAAATATGTAAACAGGGTGAACAGTTTATACAAATTTCAGCAAATAAATATGGACATAATAGAATTTTGTTATTATGGTGCACAAAAACAGGAAGAAGTGAAGAAAATGGACAGAGTGATATTTTATGTTTTATGGACTATATGGAATGAGAGACTAAATGAAATTAAATAGAAAAGAAAATGGACTTTGACAAAGATTCTGGAGAAAATAGTGTTTTGGTTGTGGATAAAAGAATGGGGAGGAAATGCTTAAATCGAAGTTCATAAAGTATGGAGATTTGTAAATAGATCTAAATAATGTAAATATGTAAATAATAAGTAGTGTATGTGTCAATAAAAAAACTCTACTCTTGGTAGTAGGGGGGGGGAAGCATTTGTGTGTGATACAACAGACTTCCTGTTCCAGGCACAGAGATAGCCAGGAGAATCTGGAGGAAAACATGGCTGATTCAGCTTTTGCTGAAAATGTAGTTGAAATGGTAGAATCAGTACTAGAAGTTTTTTTTTCTGATGATGTGGGTGCAGAAAAAAAAAACAGTGGCACTGGAGGAAAAGGAGATTGTGAAGGAAAAGGGATTGTAGCTGAAACAGAGATAGATTCAGAGGAAAACTTTCAGAAGAGATTGTTTGAAGGAGCAACAGTTACTTCTGAAAAAGTCATAATTACAACCCTTCAATCCGAGGGTTGTGGGATGACTATTTTGAAGAAAGGGCAAACCAAAGTGAACCAGAAAATGCAGCAGCAATTTCATGGAGTGACATCATGTAAAATTAAAGAAGGAAAAAGAGAAGATGACACTGTGCCAGAAAAAGTTCCAGAGACAAAAACTTATACACAACCTATTGCAGAAGGAACAAAGAAGAAAGAAGAAATACAAGAAACCAAAAAAGCAGTATGCAGTACACGTGAGCATTAAAAAAAGAAAAAAGATTGGACAGGTATGAGGTTTGGGACTCTGTCATACCACCTCTGTGTGTCAAAACAAAAGAGGTAAGAGCATTTGTTTTAATTCATAAAGAGACTTTTTGTGACTTGATATTTATGACTGGGCAGTCCATGAAAAAGTTTTTGGGTGCAAAGGAACAAAAGACAAATATTTATCCATGGTCAGAATATGTGGTGCAAGCTTTTTTCAGACAAACAAAAAAGAATAATGATCCAGTTTAAAACTGAAGTTGAAGCAAAATAACATTTGTTTACTATATGTAAAGATGTAATGCACACTACAACAATATATGATGAAAGAGGACTATGGAATGCAGGATGAGAATGTGGAGTAATGCTGAAAATGGAAAATGATAATGTTATGCACATACCTAATATTTTAATGCTCATGGTAATAGGGGTTTTGTGAAATAAAGGGGTCAACCAAATCTTGTTATTTTTGTGGAAAACTAATCATTTAATCAATGAATTTGATAAAAAAAAGATGTTATTTATGTGTTAAAACAGGACATACTGCAGAAATATGTGATTCAAAGTGGAAAACGTAGCAATACTGGTCATGTGTGTCAATAATGTGAAAACAATGTGCAAGAAAGTGAAAATTAAAATAAATTGTACAGGTGAAAGAGAAAAAAGAATCTATTATACAAGAAAATGTGCAAAAAGATGTGACTGATAAAGAAGTTGTACATGAAGTTAATGAAAGTAACAAGGAAAAAGAAACAGAGCAGACAAGTGAGGAAAAAGCTGACTGGTGTACAGTAAGAAATAAAAGGAATTTGATAGGGAAATGAGTTTAAGAAAGGCAAAGAAAATTCAAAAATATAATACTATAGAAAATAAGAAAGGAAAGGGATAACAATTTTATTATACTTACTTTTCTTAAATGCTAAAAATATTAGCTTTAAATGTGAACAATATGAAAAATCTTAAGAGGGGTGTAAGTATATTAGAATGAAAAAAAATAAAAAACTGTCTGAGCTATTCCAACATGCTGCAGTTTCTGTCCTCTGGAATTAATATCTGAGTCATCTGTTCTGCTAATTTGCCATGGAATTAACTGCTCAAAATTTTGCATTCTGTTATTCTAAGACAGTGGTTGCCATTCCTTTCTCTTTTATTTTCTCATATATTTGCAGGTTTTGTGGACAGTGAATCTAAACAGATATTTTTGTTTCTGTCCTGTTTCTTTTTCCTTCCTCATATCCACTGCAGTAGTAAAATCATTCTGAAGGCTTCTTTAAAACAGAGAGTGCTAGCACTTCCACCTTGACAGATAAAAGGCTGGTAGATCAAGTTACAGGCTGTTGGTGGAGCAATCCTCTTGTCTGTCATGTCCTGGAAGAGGTTGAACTATGGCAGGTAGAGAGCAGGAATCCTTAAAATGGGGAATGGGTTGGGCTGGTTGTTTTTCTATAGGAGTCGCATGAAGTAAGCAGTTCCACTATCCCATACTGGGTAGAAAGGTTCTTGAATGAGCTCTTTACCCATTCAAAGAAGTACCATACTTCTTATTAGCTCATCCTTATTTAAAATTGTGCCAGTGAGTTAATGCTGCTAAGAGTAAAATTTAACACTAGAGACTACAGTTATAATTTTAGGGCAAAGCCAGGACAAACTAACTAGTCAGAACAAGATTTAAAACAAGTATATGAGGATAATGCCTATCTGTCTGGAACAATTTACCATATGGGTTAAGAAAGCAACAGATTCTAAAAAACTTTAAAACAAACTTATGGAGCATTTACTCAAAGAATACAAATGTGCCAGCTTTTACAGAAATGGATGATACTTTACACTAATCATTTCTTCATAAATTACAATTGTAATATGCTCCCACTTCTTCTTAAGTTGACTGCTTAAACTTCTATTGCTGCCAATATTTTTATGCTTGTTATAAACTTATGAATATTTTTAACTAAGAATTATGGATCCTCCAACATTGGACCTATCTCAGGTTGGATTCATCAAGAGCATTTCATGCTTACTCACCTTGGTGTATTTATTTTGAAAAGACTACCAGTCTTGCTTAGGAGACATACAAAGAGGTAGCAAATGTGGCCTACCAGACAGTGCCTTGCATGGCAACATGGTGTCCATGTTCATAAAGTGCATATCATATGGGATTACCTAATGTCAACAGTTCAAAAATTAGATGTGAGGAAACCACATATAGTAGTCCATGAGCAAATGACAAAAGTTGCATTGATCACAAAAATTGCGACACCTAGCGATTACAGTGTCTCACGTCCAGAGAGGCACAATGTTATAAAATATCAGGATTTGCAGGCAGAAATGACAACAATGTGGAAGAAAGATACCCATACAGTTCCTATAATAGTAGTACCAATGGGTCTAAAAAAATAATCTGCAGTCGTATTTAGATATACTGCCAATGCATGTAACTCCGTATGAATTGCAGAAGTTAATTCTAGGCACATTGCTGTGAAGAGCAGTTTTAGCTAACATCTAAGAGTGAAACAATACTAATTTCATGAGCTTTATTTAAACCCTGACTTAGAAATGGGGTCCATTCCTGTCATGGTACTAGAAACCCAAAAGATCTGGAGAAATTAAACCGAGAAAACTCAGTCATGACAATAGAACAAAAATATAACAAAAGAAAGCCATGTGGAGCACAGGATCAGCTGTTGCTAAACAAAGCCACAATAAAGAATTGCAAAAAGGGGAAGAATCAAAGTATGGCATGCAAAGGCTACAAAATGCATTTGACAGCATGCTATATTCATGGATAAAGGAGTGCCTACATATGTCTAAGATGTATCCTGCATTGATCAATTGCACTACAGTGACCATGAAGTAGTGGCAAACCACTTTGCAATTAAACCATGACAAAGGACAGATTATTATCCAAGGGATAACAATTCAAAGGAAGGCATTCCAGGGTGATTCTTTGTCAACTATCTTGTTTTGTATGGTCCTTAACCCATTAAGCTGTTTACTCAGCAGCTCAGGTCTTGTTTACAATTTTGCCCCAGCAAACGAATTTACTCATCTATTTTCTGTAGATGATGTAAGACCGTATTGTTCATCAGATGATGAATTTAAAGCACAATTGCAGGTAGTTCAAACTTTCTCAGATGATATAACAATGACATTTTGTCTTGATAAATGTGCAAAACCAATGTTTAAAGCAAGAAATTTGTAGTACCAAGAAAATATCAGTCTAAGGCAAGAATGTGATATAAAAGAACTTGAGCAGGAAGGAGTATATAAATATTTGGGATTTAATGAAGGGATGGCAATAAAACATGAATAAATAAAAAAACTCATTAATGACTACTTCAAAAGACTAAAACTAATATAGAAAACAGCCTTGACATCTAGGAAAAAGTCAATGCTATAAACCAATTTTCTCTTACTGTTTTAGTTTACAGTTTTGGTGTTTTTGCTTGGCCCTAAAAAAGTACTGGATCAGCTAAAGAGAAAAAAAAAAAAAAAAGAAAATACTTCATGCTTATCAAACTATGTATAAAAATCAGTGCATACCAAGATTATATATTCCACACTCTGAAGGAGGCATGAGCCTCCTTGGAATAGATTACATGTATAGATTTACAGTCGTGGGGCTGAATACATTTTTGCTAACTCCAATCATAAATTTTAAAACAGAAGGAGAGGAAGTCTAAGATGACATTTCTGCTTAGTTTAGCAGAAACATTCACGTAGCAAGCGGGAATGGAAATTGTAGATAGATATGTATGTATGACTTTAAGAAGCTTTCTAGAGGCTTGCACATGTGTATAAATACTGAACACATATGAGCCTGACTGCCATTTTGTAGTAAGCTGTTGAGATGTAAGCATGTATGTCTGTATAGTCTGTCAGTTAATCAGTTTGTTTATATTTTGCACTACTATCCATCCTGATGTATTTCTGTGTAACAAAGCATATAAATGAAGTACACCATCTGTTCATCTTCAATTGTAAACCAAGACAAGTGACATGGTGTCAGAATGGGATCCAGAAATCCAGATTCAATACCATAAGGCACTCAGTTAATGGTGGAGGAATATAGAGGAATGGATCATCCCCACTGCACATATAACTTGCAAAGTAGGTCAGAAACAAATTTCAGGTACCAAAACCTGCTTAAATTATTTCTTGCTCCAAGAATATAAAAAAGCACCCAAAAATGCTCAAAACAAATCTCTAGTAAAAGTAAATGTCCAAAACTGCGACATATTGACAAAAAATTCTAAATACTTACGAAAATGTTTGACGAAAAGTCCAAATCACATAAAATGCATAAAATAAGGAAAATGACCACATTTTTTCACTATGTTCTACTTTTTCATATTAAGTAAAGCAACTCCAGATATCCAAGGTGTATGCAATGTTTGCAAGTTTTTGTAGTGTAGTTATTTCACAAAATACAGCCATTTCCAAGCATATTTCACAAAGTATAGTATTTCAAAGAGTTTATTGTGCATTTGAATGTTATTACTAGTATTGGCTGTGTGTGCATGTTTGTATATAATTACAGGGACTATATTTTCAGTGTGTTTGGATATACTTTGTTGGCATGGCTGAAGAATTTCGAAAACCAGGTCCTCTTGTATTTGATAATAACATTGCAGAGAATTGTAGAGTGAGCAAGAGTATGATATTTTCATATAAGCTGCATTTTCTGATAAAGATGCACATACAAAGGCATTTATTCAGCTTAATATAGCTTGCTCAGAAGCTATAGAAAGAGGGCGTTCATTTGTGTATGCACCTGCTGTGTATGCAGGGGAGGGGGAAAACCATCATATAGTTCTACCAGCTGAGTCAAGGGAAAACCCTGAGTGCCTAAAATGTAAATTTAGAGAAATGTGTAATCCCTAAATGAATATTACAATGGAAAGACACTTATTTTACACAAGAGATCAAAAGCCTGGTGAAACTTTTGCAGCATAGGTAACTGTCTTGAGAAACAAAGCTAAACATGCAATTTTGGTGATTTAATTGATGAGCTGATAAAAAACAGATGTGTGTGGAATTAAAAGAAAGATTTTGCTTTGTGACAGTGATTTAGCTTTGAATGAGGCCATTGAGATTTGTCAGATATATGAGCTCACAGAAAAGCACACAAATATGCTTACAAATGAGAAAAGGATGCTTCCAGTATCTTCTATTGCTCATATTGATAGTATGTTGCACGTGGTTAAAAGAAACAGGCCCAAGCACATGGCAGCAACTGTGAGTATGCAACATTCACTGGGAAACCCTGTACCTTTCTAGCAAGTTCCAGAGTGTGCACAGTCTAAGTGAAGCACAAGGGTGATTCAGCAAACTCAAACCATGTTTCCTTACTTAGCCTCATAGCCAACTGTCATAATTGTTGTGGCAATTATGTGTGTAAAAGAGAAAAGTGCTTAGCTTTTGGTCAGCAATGCCACAGATGTAAACTGTGGAGTCATTTCCAAAGATGTTGTGAATCGAAAGAGGCTTATTCTTTTATTAAAAGAGAACATTCAAAGAGACAAATGTCCACAAATAATACTCTCAGCAGCTCACAGCAGAAAGTCCAGTAGAAGTTCAATAAAATTAAGCAAGAAATTCAGCAGACAGTATCCAAACTGGTTTAATAAGTAGGTAAGCGCTTTCACAAAGACCTTAGGTCTGATGAAGCAAATGTTTTATTTGTGAAAGTGCTTACCTACTTATTAAACCAGTTTGAATCCTGTCTGTTGAATTTCCTGCTTATTTTTATTTAATTTTTATTGAACTTCTACTGAACTTTCTGCTGTGAGCTGCTGAGAATATTACTTGTGGACATTTACCTTGTTTTTTGTACCTATCAGTAGCGCCTTTCTGTGTAGATGTTGATTCTTACATTCAAAGAGACAAGTTGATCAATTAGAAAGCTGTGACCCTACTTTTTAGATTGATGGTATGTCAGTGCTTAATGAAACAGTTAATGCAGTAGATATATGGGAAAAGAATGAAGTATTTTATACTGCTCAGATAAATGGGAGACCCACAGAGCTCAAAGATGACACAGGCTAAAAGTGCAATGTTATGTCAGCAGAAACATTTACTAGAATATCTGCTGGTGAGAAGCTTAATTTGGCAAAGTGTGTGAAGCTTGTTGCTTATGGTAATTCAAACTGAAGCTTCAGTAGAGCTTTCATGTTACTCTGCTAAGAACAGCTATGACTTGCAATTTTACGTTGTCAAAAGGCATGTACAGTCATTATTAGGACTTGAGGACAGTTGGAAAATGAGACTACTTTAATTTAACAAGGAAGTTTACCATGTTAGCTTGAAAGACCACTGTTCTAATTTCACCCAGTCTATTTTCTATTCCTAGGCTGATCATTTCGAAGACAAACTAGACAAACTACCAGTTGTGCACTCCATGAGGCTAGACCCTGAGGTTATTCCAGTTGTCAGGCCAGCCCGGAAAGTTTCAGTAGCTATGCAAAACAGAATCAAAGCCAAGCTAGATAAAATGGTGCAGCAAGGTGTGATTTGTCCAGTAAGTTCATCAACCCCAACTGAATGGGTATCTTCCATGGTCATTGCTCATAAGAAAAGCTTAGATGATATAAGAATATGTATTTATCCACAAGATTACCAACCTCTAGTCACTATTTTGAGCAAGCCTATGCATACAGCTCCTGCCAGATTGCAAAGCATGATGCTCAAATTGCAAAAGTATAATTTAAATCTTGTCTGGATAATGTATCATCAAGATGAAGAAGTTTGCCTTTCATATGAAAGGCAAACTTCTTCATCTTGCTGATACATTATTCAGATCACCCAGAAATACTGCTGAATAGCATGAAAATGAGAAACTTGATTTTGAAGTAATGGAAGTATAACATTTTTCTTCCACACATTTTGATCAGCTTAGAAGTCATACAGCCACAGACCCAGTTCTTCAGAAGCTCAACCACTTTATCAGTTGAGGATGGGCCATCAAAGCAATCTTGTTTACGTCATGACCTGTGACCTTATTTTCCTTACAGAGATGAGATTTTGTTTGACAATGGTATCATCATGAAAAGTCCAAAAGTGATTGCTCCAAAATACTTACAACAAGAGTATATTACTATTTTGCATCATGGCCACCCAGGAACTGATTCTACCAAAAGAAGGGTGAGAAAACTAGTGTTTTGGCCTTTTATGTCAAAGGACATTGAGAGAGTACTTTCATCTTGTTCTGTATGTAATAGTACTAAGCCACATCAACAGAAAGAACCATTTCAGCTAAACCAGATTCCTGGACTACCATGGCTGAGTCCAAGGTTATTTCTAACAATGGTACATAGTGTACAAACCAGCAGTTCAAAAGATTTGCTGATGAGTAGGACTTTATCTATGTTAAATGTAGCCCTGAGTACCCACAGTCAAATGGTTTGGCAGACTGTGCAGTTCAAAGTGCAAAACAGTTATTAGAGAAGTTAAAATGAGACAATAGTAATGTTTTCTTGAATGTCTTGAATCTCTGAAATGTTCCTCATGATAAACATCTTGGTTCACCTGCACAGAGATTTCTGTCGAGAAAAATCAGAACAACATTACCAAATAGTAGTTCAGTACTGGTTCCATGTGTCAAGAACAACACATCAGTGAAAGCCAATCTGTTGAAGAAGAGTTTATCTGAGAAGTCCTGTTATGATATGACCAGCAAACCTCTCAATCCATTACGAGAAGGGGAGATAGTGAGGATGAAAACATACAAAGGTTATGACCAGATTGGTGTTGTGAAAAGTATATGTCCAGAGCCGAGATCCTACATTATGGAATCACAAGTAGCAGAATTTAGGCAGAATTGGAAACATTTGGTCCTGGTATCTGAGCCTGTATTGCAGTATCATACCTATGAAAAAGACTCTAACTCTCAGAGTGAGTTATCCAGCATTCCACTTTCAGAGGATGTTCCCGTAAATATCCCTGTTCCTGAGAAGAATCCCAAACTCCAGAAACTGTTTGTTCACCAATGACTATTCCTGTTGCTAAACCCAGTACTGATTGCTATATCACTAGATCAGGTTGTATTTCCAGACCATGTTCTAGATACACGGTAACTTGGACATGAATGTTGTGTTTAATTTCTTAATGTCTGTATAACTGCATGGCCTTTTCAGATGTCATTTTATTGTGGGCAATTCATCAAAGAGGGAGGATGTACATTAATATGACCTGTAAGAAGGTTTCTGAGGACTTGCACATGTGTATAAATACAGAGCACATGCTAGTCTGACTGCTATTTTGTAGTAAGCTGTTGAGATGAAAGCATGTATGTCTGTATAGTCTATCAGTTAATCAGTTTGTTTATATATTGTACTGCTGCTATCCATCCTGATGTGATTCTGCATAATAAAGCATATAAACAAACTACCTCTCCTGTTTGTCTTCAATAGTAAAACAAAACGAGTGACAGAAATCAAACCAGAAGTAGACAAAAAACAGACAGCAGCTGAATGTATCAAAAAAAAAAACAACAAAGAAAGAATATAAGGAGAAGGATCAGATAAGAAGGAAAGAAATGTGAAAAAAAATCCATAAATATACTGGCAAGCACAGAGATCTTCTGAAACACGAACTACAAAGCACTATAGAGATAGATAAGTTAACCCTGCTGTTTAGGATTTGGAATGTTATATGGACAGTAACTTAACTTTTGACCAACATGTGTTTTTATTGTTATAAGAATGTCCTATATTGTGCATGTTATAAACAAAGGGATTGTGTCTAGATCTAGGGATGTCATTGCCCCCCTTTACTCAGCCCTCATTAGTCGAATCATTGCATATAATGTTTGTCCAGACACATGCAACATCTGGAAGGCCCACAGAGATATCTTACTAAAAGGATACAAGGCCTAAATAACATGTTGTATATGGACCGACTGAAAGCCCTGTCACTATACTTAGTATCCTACAGGCTACTAAGAGGTGATCTGTTGTACCTGGCATAGAAGGCATCCTCTGGCACAACCGCAAGTCAAATGGCATCAGAAAAACTCAGTCTATGGATCTAAATTTCTTTTGCAACATCAACAGAAAGATGTGGAGAGACAAGCATATCTTGCAGAGGATGTTGCTGAGGTGGAACAGACTCCCCATCCACAAGAAACAAAGAGCATCCCTGTCCTAGTTTTAGCACAAATTAGATCTATGGACCTGAAACTGAAAATGTACCCATTTAACCCAGGGCTGTCCCTTGTACTAGTAATGAACACTGGCAGCTCATAAATGCTTTAACCTATTCAAAGGTCTCTTCAAAATAGCTATGGTATGCTCCAAGTTATTCTCATTGGGGGTAATATATAATTATCAACAATAGGATGTGCATCTATAACCAAATGGGATCATTTATTTCAAGTACAAAAAGGGAAATTAGCTAGGCTTAAAATGGACTGTCAGGAGAGATAGTCTAGTATTAACTATGAACCTATGAACCTATAGTAGTAGTAGATATAATGACAGCTTCACCAAAACTTGCAGTTTCTGTATCTCTGAGCTTTAGTTTTTGTTTAATTTGGGTCATGACTAAAAAAGGATAAGCAGAACCATCAACTTACTGGATGCCAAATACAAAAATAAATCAATAAACAAATAAATAAATAAATACCTCCCAGTGGAAGCTGCCTGTCATATGTTCATAGGTTCATAGGTGTTTACTAGGCTACTGGCACAAGAGTCTTTACAAGCCACTAATACCCAGGATATGACAATATTATATCTTAATTCCCAGATATGGGATGGGGTAGTACCAGCGTAGTGGGTCTTTGAGTTTTGAAATCCTGAGACATTTTATAGACTACCTCTGTTTATAAGGGACAAGGGCAGTACCCCAGGAATGAGTTTATAGTTCCCCATCCATTTATCAAAATTCCTTTTGAAGAGAATGAGGGATGCACTTTGTTTTACAAACATGGAAAGTTTATTCCATAGATGAGATATGAATCTGTCTCTCCAACAAGTTCTGTTAGATTAGCAGATAAGGTTCAGGTCCATGGAACACATAACACATATATTTTTTCTTGCAAATATGTTACATTTTTATCAGAAGATCAGAGAATGCCTTGTAGGTCAGGTATAAGTCACCTCTCAATAAATGATATAAGATGGAACAGAGGGACAGTGCTTTTAGTTGGTCTGCATAAAACGTGTCTTACGTTTTGGATTTTCTTTAGTGAGAAAAATCTGGGGCCACTCCAGTTGGTGTAAGTGCCTAGTTAAGTACAGTGGAACTATGACCCCCCTTTGATCTTGATGTCATGACTTTACTTAGAAGTTGAGCCACAAAGAAGGATTTCCTTACTTCCTTAGCTACCTGGTGGCCAAAGTTTAGGTCACTACCTATCTGTGTTCCTAGGTCCCTCACCACTCAGTCTAGTTCAGGTGTATGCTATCAATATTATAATATGTAAAGATATCTGATTTGCTGAAGGATATGATAATGCATTTTTTAGCATTTAGTCTCAGACTATGGTTTTAGTACCAGTCACTGACATTTTTAGGCCTGTTTGTAGGATGTCAACATCATTTGTGGATTCAGTGATTGCTCCCAGATTAAAGACATTGGCAAACTTGATGAGCCAGAGGCTCCCAACATTGGCCTGGACTTCGGAGAAGTATGTACGAAACAGAAGAAGTCCAAACACTGAGCTCTGTTGGATACACTAGTAACAGGATTCTTATTGGAAGTGGATTCACCTCTCTGGAGAACATGTTTCCTGTCAGTGAGCCAGTTTGCTATCCATCTGATGATGTAGAGGGTATGCCTAACTCAGTAAGTTTACCTATGATCCCTGAGTGGGGAATTGTGTTGAAGGTTCTGACTGGGTTGAGATAATTGGTGTGAACCATTTTACCCTCAACCATGGTCCTGGTAACATGCTCGAAGAAGTCCACCAGACTGAACAAGCAACACCTCCCTTTCACAAAGCCAAATTGGATCTGGTCCAGTGTTTGGAGAGTTCCTATGTCATTATTGATCAGGTCCATGATAATTCTGTCCATAGCCTTGCAGATAAAACTAGTCAAGCTTATGGGTCTGTAGTTCCCTGTGTCAGTTGATGAGTACTCCTGTGGAGAGAAACATCTGTTGCAGTCTTGCATTCCTCTGTGACAAAGCCCATCTAGAGGCTGTGGTTAAAGTGGGTTTCTAGTAGACCTGATAGATTCTGTTTTAAGCTATTTAAGTAGCATCCTGGAATGTTGTTGGGACCAATGTAGGCTGTGTTTTTGGCATAATTGAGTGCAGTAAAGACCTTCTCCCTCAAAATGACCAGTAGGGAATAGTTGGGGGTATTTCTTTGGGTGTGGTAGGAGGTATGTGGGGAGTTTGAACAGAACTTGTCAGCCAGCAGGTTTGCTTTAGTTTCAGGCTGTATGTAAGTTTTGTCATTCATGATTAACTCAGCACATTGTTGAGAATTTTCCATGAGGTTATGAACATAATTAAAAAAAGCTTTATGGTTATCTTCAACCAGGGATGCTATCTTTGCCTCATAGTTTGCTTTGGCAGATTTGAACAACTCTCTAATTTGTTTGTTTTGACAGGTAAGTGCCTTTTTCCATTGCTTTGTCTGTTCCTTCTTGGTTTTGAAGAGGATTTTTTTCTTTTGTTGAATAGCCTATTTATGTTAGAGGTCCTCCAGGATAGTTTATTTTTGCCAGTAATCATAGGTATGACTCAGGCAGGTGCTGCCTCCACTATGCAGCTATGAATGTGGGTGTACAGTGCATTTGTGTATAGCCCACTGTAGGCCTCAGTGTCATCTGTGTTCAGAGGGTCTTGGAAGCCTAATAAGTTGTCACTTAGTATAAGGCAATTGACCTTATCAGAGTTCTTAACAAGTTTGGAGTTTGATGGGGGCTCTGAGTAAGTTTTAATACTAAAGATCATTTTGTGATCAGATCTTACCAGGAAGGAGTTAATGCATAGGAGGGAGCAGCATTCCCCCCATGTTTGTGAGTACTAGGTCTAGGATATCTGTACCTCTAGTTGGGGAGTTAACTAGTTGCTCTAGAGTGGTTGCTTAGACAAGGTCCAAAAACCTCTGAGCAAGTGAATTATGGGTTGTATAAGTCTCCCATTTTATGGAGGGCTAGTTGAAATCACCCATAAGTATGGTGTTAGGATGAATATTAAGAGATTCCAGTAAATTTAGGTAGGAGGTGTGGTTTTCCAGACTCACATTAGGAGACCTGTAGCTAGGAAGGATATGATAGAGGGTCACACATATGGTTAGTTGGGTGTGGAGCAGCTCAAGTGAATCATTTTGTTGGACTAGTCTAGCAGTGTACTTGTCATTTAGAAACACTGAGGCACCTTCACTATCTTTGGCAGAGCATCGTGGTTTGTCAATAATGTCTCCCCAGGCTGACAGATATTTGATCCTCTTGCTGAGACACAAGAAGCAAAGCCAATTGTCGAATCTGGTCCAGTGTTTGGAGAGTTCCTATGTCATTATTGATCAGGTCCATGATAATTCTGTCCATAGCCTTGCAGATAAAACTAGTCAAGCTTATGGGTCTGTAGTTCCCTGTGTCAGTTGATGAGTACTCCTGTGGAAAGGAACATCTGTTGCAGTCTTGCATTCCTCTGGGACAAAGCTCATCTAGAGGCTGTGGTTAAACTGGGTTTCTAGTGGACCTGATAGATTCTGTTTTAAGCTATTTAAGTTGCATCCTGGAATGTTGTTGGGACCAATGTAGGCTGTGTTTTTGGCATAACTGAGTGAAGTAAGGATCTTCTCCCTCAAAATGACCAGTAGGGAATAGTTGGGGGTATTTCTTTGGGTGTGGTAGGAGGTGATGTGGGGACTTTGAACAAAACTTGTCAGCCAGCAGGTTTGCTTTAGTTTCAGGCTGTATGTAAGTTTTGTCATTCATGATTAACTCAGCACATTGTTGAGAATTTCCCATGAGGTTATGAACATAATTAAAAAAAAGCTTTATCTTCAACCAGGGATGCTATCTTTGCCTCATAGTTTGCTTTGGCAGATTTGAACAGCTCTCTAATTTGTTTGTTTAGACAGGCAAGTGCCTTTTTCCATTGTTTTGTCTGTTCCTTCTTGGTTTTGAAGAGGATTTTTTTTTTGAATAGCCTATTTATGTTAGAGGTCCTCCAGGATAGTTTATTTTTGCCAGTAATCATAGGTATGACTCCAGCTGGTGCTGCCTCCAGTAAATTTAGGTAGGAGGTGTGGTTTTCCAGACTCACATTAGGGGACCTGTAGCTAGGAAGGATATGATAGAGGGTCACACCTATGGTTAGTTGGGTGTGGAGCAGCTCAAGTGAATCATTTTGTTGGACTAGTCTAGCAGTGTACTTGTCCTTTAGAAACACAGAGGCACCTTCACTATCTTTGGCAGAGCATCGTGGTTTGTCAATCATGTCTCCCCATGCTGACAGATATTTGATCCTCTTGTTGAGACACAAGAAGCAAAGCCAATTGTCGAAGTCAATAATTTTTTTGCTGGTACTTTGGCATCATCATTGGTGAAAATAGGATGCCACTCAAGGCTAGATTCATACCAACCTGCAACATGTATTCAGAGGGCTCCATCATGTCTCTCTTCATGTAGTCAAGTGAGGTATGTCTTATGTCATTTATGCCCTCATGGATTATGACTATGTCATACTGGTACTTGTGGTTTAAAATCCTAAGTGCATGTTTGATTTGGGGATCCTGGCTCCAGATAGACAGTTCACTGAAATCTTCTCCTTGATTAGCTTCATAAGGGGAACATCAGTATGTCTTACATTGGAATCCTCAATAACTAGAATGTTTGGCTGTGTGGTGTGTTGCCTTATGGGCACATAAGTAGAGCTACTATGATTTTCAGAGTTATGTGTTGTGTGACTTGCTGTCTTTTTCGAGTGTGTGCAGGGCCACTGAGAGATGTTTTTAGGAGTTCTTAGTAGATTACAAGTGAGTACCTATGCATATGTGGGTCTATGTGTTTGTTCCTTAGTGTTGGTAGTGAATGTTTTGGGTATAACACTAAGAACCTGGTTTACATTTTTCATGTGTGGATGCGAGAGTTTTGTATCCAATTACATTGCATATCTGCATCTTCCACACACTGTGTCTGTATGTTTTAAAACTAAATGGTTGTCAATGAACATGAAGCAGTCACTATACTGCTTCAGAATACCTATATCCACCAGGCTAGAAACTGAGATGACAAGGAAGTGCCTATCCATTATACCAGATGCTTGGTAGATGGGAAGTAGTAGGGGAGAGTCACTTAATGGTCGAAGAGAGAATGTTTAGTAGTATACTATTAAATTACCTGCCATGGTTCTGCCCTCTTCAAAAACAGGCATTGTTTTGAGCAGCTATGAGCAGTGGAAGACTATGGACAGCATTTCCTATATAGGATTTCAAATTGGAGAGGTTTGCTTAATATACAAGATGTGGCTAACTGTGATTGCACATCAAGCAAATGTGAGTCTTTTATACCAGCAGGATGAAAGACATTTACACAGTTAAGCCCTCAAGTCAATTAGATAAATGCACAATAAGCCTTCGGCCAGCAGTTCCCAACTTGGATGGGTTGAATCAGCCCTCTGCTCCCACCAGAGTGCAGAAAAAAAAACTCAATGTAAAACAAACTGGTTTTGAGCTTGAGCAGTAACAAATGCTTTAAAACTCCTGCAGTATCAGCAGTCTTTGGAAATAAGTACACAAACCCAGAGAAAAGTTCCTAAATACAGAAAAATGCTTTATTAGCAATACAATCACTTAGTCAGATATTCTGTCTAACAGATATCCATTTTTAGATAAATGCTATCTAAGTTATTCCACTAGTAATTCACATTTTCAAATAATCCTTCTAATTAGTTTCCATTTCTCAGCCCCACTAATTCCACTCCTTCTATCCCCTTTCTTATATAATCTGAGAAAGTTTTAACTACTTAAATTTGTGCTTTCAACTCCTCATCTGATGAGCTATACAGTCATCCAAAGTGATATAAACTTTGTTATTCTCAATAATACTTTGTGGCTCATTTTTCCAATGCTTTTTGGTTACTTCAAGTATTATAATGTTTGTACAATCCCCAATGCAACAGTCTTGCCACATTTTTATTCCTTTCAGTATACAGGTCCTCTCCCATTAGTGTATCACACCCAGCAACAACATGTGTGACTGTTTCCTGTTCTGTTTCACAGAACCTGTACTTTTTCATTTTTTCTACTTTTCCCCATGTTTAATGTCCATAGTCTACTATCCTGGGCCACCAATATTAACTTTTCATCTTTTGGTTTAAAGTCACATCTCCTTAACCATTCCTGTGTCAGCTCCTGATCAACATGAGGTTATTCTAGGAATTGTGTGTACTTGCAACTACATTTATGTCTTTTCCACATTTCTTGCCTTCTTATCTGATCCTTCTCCTTATATTCTTTCTTTTGTTTTTTGACACATTCAGTTGCTGCCTGATTTTTGTCAAATTTCAGTTTGATTTCCATCCCCACTTGACACCAGTGTGTTTTTGATAAACTAGGAAGGGAAGCCATCTTAGACTTGTTTTTTATGTTTTAAAACACTCACTATATTTGGATCTGCTGAAGTCAGCAGATATGCATGGCGTCTTACAATTGCAGGTCTATACATATAATCAGTTTTGAGGAGGTCCACACATCCTTTGGAATGAGGAATATATAATATAGGTATATACTATGTTTTAGATATTTGATAAGCATGAAGAATTTTTCTTGTTCTCCCTGTCCAACTGATCCAGTACCTTTTGGGGCCAATCAATCACCCCTACGATGTAAGTTTGAACTGGTTTACAGCTTGGACTGTCTGCCTCGATATTAGGACCGTTTCAATATTACTTTTAGTCTTCTAAAATATTCCTTACTGCATTCATACCTCTCAACCTGGAATCACCAAAAATCTGGACAAAGGCCCATGAAATGTAGGTACAACCAACCAAAAATCTGTATTCTGATTAACATAAAATGTGCATACATAATTACGTATCCCCACCCACTCCAGTGGAATTGTGGGATATCAACTTTTAAACAAATTGAAGAACAGACAGATATTAAACACAAAATATAATCAGAACAATAGGTTTTTATTTATATTAATATTTGATCTTGTATCAAACTTTGTACTTATGTAAAACTAAAATACAATATTCTTTTATAAAAATAAAATTAACTGCCCCTACACTAATATTAAATACAGGACATTACCAAAATGTTTATCAAAATGTTAGCTTGTCATGTTAAAACATTTTGCTTCTAATCCTACAGTCTTTCAGAACCAGACATGCTACCTAACACTTCAACAGTTTCCTGTATGTACTGAACTTAAATCAACACCATTTGGAAGCATTTTAAGCTTCTGGTTCATCTTTAAATCATGGGCACCAAAACCATAGAGCGAGGGGTAGGAAGCACACCCCCCCCACACTTTTACAAGACACTCTTGTCTTGTCTAGCTCCCATGACAGCTTCAACAAGAAACAAAACAAAACTCAACAAAAAATGGTGGTTTTATCGTGGATTTACGCCAGTGGCATCTTTAAGGAGGACCCATGCCCATGCGTGTGTCACATTTACAATCCACACTTAGGCGTGAAATTTTAAACTTCCATTGCCCAAGGTACAGCCTGCTCTTAAGGAAACTGCTTCAGGCACAGGCACACCTTTTCCCTGGCATACTTGCAGGTAAGGAGAGGTCTTGATTCTGATATATGCTGCTGGAGAGGTTTTCTGATTTCTGATATATGCTGATGGAGAGGTTTTCTGATTTCTGATATATGCTGATGGAGAGGTTTTCTGATTTATGCTGCTGGAGAATTTTTTCTAATATATGCTGCTGGAGAATTTTCTGATGTATGCTGCTACACTAGGTATTTTAAAAACATAATTTCTAATTGCTATTTTAAGAGGAACATCCAAATTATAAGTAATGCTGTTATCTCTCCATTACTTCTTCTAAATGAAAGAAAACCCCATCCAGTTTATGTGAACAATATTAATGCAACTGCTACAAGTTTTATTCAGTTACTTGACAACAAATGAAACTTACCAAACAGTTGTGACCCCCCCCAAAAAAACATTTTAAAGAGCAAGTTCTGGAACGTATACTGAAACATGCTTTTAAAGACAGAAGTCGTGCATTAAACAAGACACACAGGAGTCCGTGTAACAGCACAACTCTGTACTAGACTTGCCCATGATACTAAACATCAAACACATACATTTCAATTTCTTAGATCAAGAAATCTGGAGGACGTTATAAATAATGGGGGGGGGGGCAAAGGCACAACAATAGGGAACATTTTAAATACTGCTCTTACAAACAAAACAAGTTCATAGAGTAACAGGTTTTGCATTAGCATGGATTTTCAGAAGGGTTTTAAGTCTGAAACTCAAATGTCTGTCATTAGTTTCTATCTTCAAGTATTTAATGAATTGCCAATAATTTGTTAGAGAACCACAATTTTATGAAAAACAGATCTAAATTTGAGGCACAAATCTGAAAATTTTGCAAAAATCTGTAGAGTTGAGAGGTATGAATGACAGCAAATAACCACCAGTTTAAAGTTAACTATTTTAGGAGAAACCAGCATAATTTATTCAACACTTGAGCACAATATTTATTATTTTATAGCTACACCGAAGTTATGAAAGGTTTTCATTTCACCAACCATCTACCCATAATACGCAGTGCCACCACCAGTAAGACTGGTGATGATCAGTCACATAATTTAATAATTTATTGAACTGGCTATCACTATGCATTTAGTGAAACTTATAAGACAGTCCAAAATAGACATAATAAAAAATACTCAGTAGTACAGAGGTGAGCAGGACTCTTTTACACACCCAGAAGTCACTGCCTGATCTGGAACTAATCAGTGCAAGGCAGAGGCGGGATTTGAGTAAGCAAGCTCTGAGCGAGAGAGGGACAC